>NC_092092.1:74740088-74762588 GCF_045679555.1 Salvelinus alpinus
AGATGAACGTACTTTGGTGCGAAAAGTGCAAATCAATCCCAGAACAACAGAAAACGACTTTGTGAAGATGCTGGAAGAAAGAGGTACAAAAGTATCTATATCCACAGTAAAAGGAGTCCTATATCAACATAACCTGATAGGCCACTCAGTAAGGAAGAAACCACTGCTCCAAAACCACCATAAAAAAGCCAGACTACAGCTTGCAACTGCACATGGGGACAAAGATCGTACTTTTTGGAGAAATGTCCTCTGGTCTGATGAAACAAAAATAGAACTGTTTGGCCATGATGATCATCGTTATGTTTGGAGGAAAAAGGGGGAGGCTTGCAAGCCGAAACACCATCCCAACCGTGAAGCACAGGGGTGGCAGCATCATGTTGTGGGGGTGCTTTGCTGCAGGAGGGACTGGTGCACTTCACAAAATAGATGGCTTCATGAGGAAGGGAAATTATGTTAATATATTGAAGCAACATCTCAAGACATCAGTCAGGAAGTTAAAGCTTGGTCGCAAATGGGTCTTCCAAATGGACAATGATCCCAAGCATACTTCCAAAGTTGTGGCAAAATGGCTTAAGGACAACAAAGTTAAGGTATTGGAGTGGCCATCACAAAGCCCTGACCTCAATCCTATAGAAAATTTGTGGGCAGAACTGAAAAAGCGTGTGCAAGCAAGGAGGCCTACAAACCTGATTCAGTTACCACAGCTTTGTCAGGAGGAATGGGCCAAAATTCATCCAACTTATTGTGGGAAGCTTATGGAAGGCTTACCTGAAACATTTGACCCAAGTTAAACAATTTAAAGGCAATTCTACCAAATACTAATTGAGTGTATGTAAACTTCTGACCCACTGGGAATGTGATGAAAGAAATAAAAGCTGAAATAAATCATTCTCTCTACTATTATTCTGACATTTCACATTCTTAAAATAAAGTGGCCTTCCTAACTGACCTAAGACAGGGAATTTTTACTGGGATTAAATGTCCGTAATTGTTAAAAACTGAGTTTAAATGTATTTGGCTAAGGTGTATGTAAACTTCCGACTTCAACTGTAGTTGTGTGTGTTTCCTGTCCTTCGTGAGGTCACCAAATGAAACACACTCAACATAACTGTCCCTTAAGTGTCCACTGAACATTCCCACACTCTCAAACGTGGACATATAGTTTCATTTTCCTATTTTGGGGATCTAGGAGTTCGGCCACGTGAAATCCTTTGTTCTCTCTGTGGTCTCTCTCTGCATGAAAAGGGGGAGAGAGTCTCCGCCAGGAATTTACGACCTGAGATAACAGAACCTGGGTGTAGGAGAGAGTGAGAGAGGAGGAAGCCACGTTCTATTCCCAGAAAGGGCCACGTCATGACACTACCATAACCTTATCCCTCCCTCTCTCTTTAATTCTGTCCTAGACTGGTGGTCAGAAGTCTTCTTGCTGAAACAGAATGCTGTCTCTGTCTCATGGTGTTGTTTTAGTGCAACATCACACAGCAAGAAGCAAGAGATGAGTTCTCTCTAAGGCATAGGTAAGGAAGGGTAAGACATGAGAGAGTGATGGATTCTCTCTAAGACATGGGTAAGGAAGGGTAAGACATGAGAGAGTGATGGATTCTCTCTAAGACACGGGTAAGGAAGGGTAAGACATGAGAGAGTGATGGATTCTCTCTAAGACATGGGTAAGGAAGGGTAAGACATGAGAGAGTGATGGATTCTCTCTAAGACATGGGTAAGGAAGGGTAAGACATGAGAGAGTGATGGGTTCTCTCTAAGACACGGGTAAGGAAGGGTAAGACATGAGAGAGTGATGGGTTCTCTCTAAGACATGGGTAAGGAAGGGTAAGACATGAGAGAGTGATGGGTTCTCTCTAAGACACGGGTAAGGAAGGGTAAGACATGGGAGAGTGATGGGTTCTCTGTAAGACATGAGTAAGGAAGGGTAAGACATGGGTGAGTGATGGGTTCTCTCTAAGACTCAGGTAATGGTAAGACATGGGAGAGTGATGGGTTCTCATTAAGACACAGGAAGGGTAAGACATGGTAGAGTGATGGGTTCTCTCTAAGACATGGGTAAGGGTAAGACTTGGGAGAGTGATGGGTTCTCTGTAAGACATGGGTAAGGAAGGGTAAGACATGGGTGAGTGATGGGTTCTCTCTAAGACTCAGGAAGGGTAAGACATGGGAGAGTGATGGGTTCTCTCTAAGACACAGGAAGGGTAAGACATGGGAGAGTGATGGGTTCTCTCTAAGACTCAGGTAAGGGTAAGACATGGGAGAGTGATGGGTACGTGAAAGCTCCCTATCCTTTCCATATCAATCCTGGGAGGATTATTACAGAGTCAAATTGATGGCTTATCACATCGTAGGAAAAGTGAGGTTTCACTGTACAGTGGTTAGTCAGCTAGTGGAGAATAAGCAGACACACACCCTTCATGTGTACTTTTGTGTGTGTGTAAAATATATGAAGAGTTGCTGTGTAAATTGGCTGTCCCTCTGTCCGTCCAGCCATGACACAGGGTAATGTCACCTGTCTGTCCCTCTGTCCGTCCAGCCATGACACAGGGTAATTTCACCTGTCTGTCCCTCTGTCCGTCCAGCCATGACACAGGGTAATTTCACCTGTCTGTCCCTCTGTCCGTCCAGCCATGACACAGGGTAATTTCACCTGTCTGTCCTTTTGTCCGTCCAGCCATGACGCAGGGTAATTTCACCTGTCTGTCCCTCTGTCCGTCCAGCCATGACGCAGGGTAATTTCACCTGTCTGTCCCTCTGTCCGTCCAGCCATGACGCAGGGGAATTTCACCTGTCTGTCCTTCTGGCCATCTAGCCATGATGCATGGTAATGTCACTCGTCGGTCACTCTCACTCCCCCTCCCTCTTCCCTCCCCATCCCTGCCCCTTGTCTTCCCCTCTCTCCCCCTTCTCCTCCTCTGGCCAGCCAGACCTCACCCCTCTACTCCCCCTTCCCCTGTCTTCCTCTCTCCTCCCCCTTCTTCTCCTCTGGCCAGCCAGACCTCACCCCTCTACTCCCCCTTCCCCTGTCTTCCTCTCTCCTCCCCCTTCTTCTCCTCTGGCCAGCCAGACCTCACCCCTCTACTCCCCCGTCCCCTGTCTTCCTCTCTCCTCCCCCTTCTTCTCCTCTGGCCAGCCAGACCTCACCCCTCTACCCCCCCCCCCCCCCCCCTCTCCATGTCTTCCCCTCTCTTCCCACTTCTCCTCCTCTGGCACCCTGACCTCACCCCTCTACTCCCCCCTTCACCCCTCCTCCATCTCCCCTCCCCTTCACATCTCCCCCTCTCTTCTTCTCTCTCTCCCACAGTCACCAGAAACATAGACATGAATGGACTCCTGTTGTAGCTGATGTGTAATGTCTGGTTCTGATCAGTGTGTTGTATGGGAGAGTAATTGGCTAGAACTGCTCTGTTAACATTAACCAGGTGTCTTAGCTGAGTGTGTCAGATTAGGCCTAAGGATTTACCAAACTGAGTGTGTGTGTTTACTGGCATCTGTCTGTGTGTCTGTCTGTGTGTGTGTGTGTGTGTGTGTGTGTGTGTGTGTGTGTGTGTGTGTGTGTGTGTGTGTGTGTGTGTGTGTGTGTGTGTGTGTGTGTGTGTGTGTGTGTGTGTGTGTGTGTGTGTGTGTGTGTGTGTGTGTTTGCACCTGACTGTTGTTGACATTTTTATATCAAGCTTCCCAAAAACACTGAATCGCGCAGCACCTCTATTCTGTGTTTGAGTGTTTTCCAGAGAGAGAGTGCAAGCCACTCTCTCTTAGAGACCAGGATCCAGAACCAGTCGCTCCACGGGGGTCTGACTTTATGAAGTGTTACAGTAAGAATGGACCCACTAACCTGACACAGAAAGAGAGGAGGGGGAGAGAGAAAGAGAGCGGGAGGGAGAGGAGAGATTTTGGGTGAAATACCACAGTGTGCCATCACAGCAGCAAGATTTGTGACATGCTGCCACAAGAAAAGGGCAACCAGTGAAGAACAAACACCGTTGTAAATACAACCCATATTTATGTTTATTTATTTTCCCTTTGGTACTTTAATTGCACATCGTTACAACACTGTATATAGACATAATATGACATCTGAAATGTCTCTATTCCGTTGGAACTTGTATAAGTGTAATGTTTACTGTTCATTTTATATTGTTTATTTCACTTTTATTTATTATCTATTTTACTTGCTTTGGCTATGTAAACATATGTTTCCCATGCCAATAAAGCCCTCTGAGTTGAGTGAGAGTGACTGTGAGAGAGAAATGGGGGATGACGAGAGGAGGTGATAGATCACATTATTTGCTAATGGACTGAAATAAAACCTTTTTTTTTCTTCTTTCAACTGAAACAATATTATTTCTCGCTATTTGTCAGATGCCAAATGATTCACAGGTTGTTGTTGGTAGTATACAGTAATCACATGCTAATCATGAGTTCTAATGTGCTTTCTGGCTGTTTTTCAGGAAGGTAGTTAGCAAGGTCAAGGTAGGGTGGGAGAGATTTCCTTTTAGTGTGTGTGTATGTGTGTGTGTGTGTGGGTGGGTGGGTGGGTGGGTGGGTGTGTGTGTGTGTGTGTGTGTGTGTGTGTGTGTGTGTGTGTGTGTGTGTGTGTGTGTGTGTGTGTGTGTGTGTGTGTGGGTGGGTGGGTGGGTGGGTACGTCCATCCGTGCATGCATGGGAACGCATGTGCGAGTGTGTGTGTGCATGTGTGGGTGGGTGTGTATCCCTCCAGTCCACCACTAGAATGAACTTACTAAGTGTCCCATCATAACGTTAATCAAATTACTCCTGAACCAAAATTGACAGTTTTCATTAATTATAAAGGATTACTCTAATTGCCATTCAAATTTATTCATTTAGAACAGACGGCATTCGCTAATGTCTCTGGGAATTTGCATATTAAATAGAGAAGGTGGTTCATCAGGTATGCTAATGTGTGCATGGTTCCTTATTTTGTGATGTGTGGACATATGTGCCTGGTCACGTGAGGACAGAGTGTAGAAAGAGGTTATTAATGTGTTTGATTAACAGGGAGACGTAGATGCACAACACTACTGCTACTGACACAACACTACTGACACATCACTACTGACACACCACTACAGACACAACACTACAGACACAACACTACTGACACAACACTACTGTCACCACTACTGACAGAACACTACTGACACAACACTACTGTCACCACTACTGACACAACACTACTGACACAACACTACTGACACACCACTACTGTCACCACTACTGACACAACACTACTGCCAGAACACTACTGCCAGAACACTACTGACACACCACTACTGTCACCACTACTGACACAACACTACTGACACAACACTACTGCCAGAACACTACTGCCAGAACACTACTGACACCACACTACTGACACAACACCACTGACACAACACCACTGACACACCACTACTGTCACCACTACTGACACAACACTACTCACAGAACACTACTGACACAACACTACTGTCACAACACTACTGTCACACCACTACTGTCACCACTACTGACACAACACTACTGTCACAACACTACTGACACAACACTACTGACACAACACTACTGACAGAACACTACTGACAGAACACTACTGACACAACACTACTGTCACCACTACTGCTACTGACAGAACACTACTGACAGAACACTACTGTCACCACTACTGCTACTGACACAACACTACTGACACAACACTACTGACACAACACTACTGTCACCACTACTGCTACTGACACAACACTACTGACACAACACTACTGACACAGCACTACTGACACAACACTACTGACACAACACTACTGTCACCGCTACTGACAGAACACTACTGACACAATACTACTGCTACTGACTCAAAACTACTGACACAACACTACTGACACAACACTACTGCTACTGACACAACACTACTGACAACACTACTGACTCAAAAATACTGCTACTGACACAACACTACTGACAACACTACTGACTCAAAAATACTGCTACTGACACAACACTACTGACACAACACGACTGACTCAAAACTACTGCTACTGACACAACACTACTGCCAGAACACTACTGCCAGAACACTACTGACACACCACTACTGTCACCACTACTGACACAACACTACTGCCAGAACACTAATGCCAGAACACTACTGACACCACACTACTGACACAACACCACTGACACAACACCACTGACACACCACTACTGTCACCACTACTGACACAACACTACTCACAGAACACTACTGACACAACACTACTGTCACAACACTACTGTCACACCACTACTGTCACCACTACTGATACAACACTACTGTCACAACACTACTGACACAACACTACTGACAGAACACTACTGTCAACACTACTGCTACTGACAGAACACTACTGACACAACACTACTGTCACCACTACTGCTACTGACACAACACTACTGACACAACACTACTGACACAACACTACTGTCACCACTACTGCTACTGACACAACACTACTGACACAACACTACTGACACAACACTACTGACACAACACTACTGACACAACACTACTGTCACCACTACTGACAGAACACTACTGACACAATACTACTGCTACTGACTCAAAACTACTGACACAACACTACTGACACAACACTACTGCTACTGACACAACACTACTGACAACACTACTGACTCAAAAATACTGCTACTGACACAACACTACTGACAACACTACTGACTCAAAAATACTGCTACTGACACAACACTACTGACACAACACTACTGACTCAAAACTACTGCTACTGACACAACACTACTGACACAGCACTACTGACACCACTACTGCTACTGACACAACACTACTGACAACACTACTGACTCAAAACTACTGCTACTGACACAACACTACTGACATAACACTACTGAAACTTCTACTGATACTGACACAACACTACTGACACAACACCACTGCTACTGACACTACTGCTACTGACACAACACTACTGCTACTGACACAACACGACTGACAACACTACTGACACAACAATACTGCTACTGACACAACACTACTGCTACTGATACAACACTACTGACAACACTACTGCTACTGACACAACACTACTGACACCACTACTGACTCAAAACTACTGCTACTGACACAACACTACTGACACCACTACTGACTCAAAACTACTGCTACTGACACAACACTACTGACACAGCACTACTGACACCACTACTGCTACTGACACAACACTACTGACACAACACTATTGACAACACTACTGACTCAAAACTACTGCTACTGACACAACACTACTGAAACTACTACTGCTACTGACACGCCGCTACTGACACAACACTACTGCTACTGAAACAACACTACTGACACGACACTACTGACACAACACTACTGACTCAACTACTGCTACTGACACTACTGCTACTGACACTACTGCTACTGACACTACTGCTACTGACACAACACTACTGACACAACACTACTGACACAACACTACTGACACAACACTACTGCTACTGACACAACACTACTGCTACTGACACAACACTACTGCTACTGACACAACACGACTGACAACACTACTGACACAACACTACTGACACACCACTACTGGCATAACGCTACTGACACAACACTACTGACACAACACTACTGACACAACACTACTGACACAACACTACTGACACAACACTACTGACACAACACTACTGACACAATACTACTGCTAATGACACAACCCACAACCTTGGGGCTGCAGGTAGCCTAGTGGTTAGAGCGTAACCGGCCAGTAACCGAAAGGTTGCTAGATTGAATCCCCTAGCTGTTTCTAGGTCGTCATTGTAAATAAGAATTTGTTCGTAACTGACTCGCCTAGTTAAATAAAGGTTAAATATAATAAACAACATGTTATTGACGTAGAAGGGTTTTAGATTTGTAGCTAACTGGAGATCGAGATCTGAGGTGTCATTGTAACACAAATTCCCTGCATAGAACCCAGCCTTTTCCCTGCTTCATTACAAGCTCATTGGCCTTACATTACCCCAGTAGAGTAGTTAAGTGAGTTCACAGACTGTCCTCTTAAGCGATCCCACTTCAGTCAAATCCTAGAAGGAATGGTTGCTCAGGACATGTAAGACGTTTCAGAAAGATGAAAATGTCTGAATTGAATTTTGAATGATCCACTTTGGAATTAAATGTAGGAAACGGAATGGACTAAGTGTCTTTGGAACCTCCAGCCCAAGGGGAGACAGGGACTCCTTTTCCCCAGGCAGGGCTCTCCCTGGGCACGTAGGAGAACAGAGCAATCCCCCTGACCCACCACTCACACATGGGTCCATTAGTACTGAGAAATATTTAAGGATGAGGAGAAACCACAAGACACACAGACATAAACAAACACACACACTCAGGAAGAGATGATGCAGGGAGCGTACAGAGGATGAATGTTCAGGAAGAGATGATGCAGGGAGCGTACAGAGGATGAATGTTCAGGAAGAGATGATGCAGGGAGCGTACAGAGGATGAATGTTCAGGAAGAGATGATGCAGGGAGCGTACAGAGGATGAATGTTCAGGAAGAGATGATGCAGGGAGCGTACAGAGGATGAATGTTCAGGAAGAGATGATGCAGGGAGCGTACAGAGGATGAATGTTCAGGAAGAGATGATGCAGGGAGCGTACAGAGGATGAATGTTCAGGAAGAGATGATGCAGGGAGCGTACAGAGGATGAATGTTCAGGAAGAGATGATGCAGGGAGCGTACAGAGGATGAATGTTCAGGAAGAGATGATGCAGGGAGCGTACAGAGGATGAATGTTCAGGAAGAGATGATGCAGGGAGCGTACAGAGGATGAATGTTCAGGAAGAGATGATGCAGGGAGCGTACAGAGGATGAATGTTCAGGAAGAGATGATGCAGGGAGCGTACAGAGGATGAATGTTCAGGAAGAGATGATGCAGGGAGCGTACAGAGGATGAATGTTCAGGAAGAGATGATGCAGGGAGCGTACAGAGGATGAATGTTCAGGAAGAGATGATGCAGGGAGCGGACAGAGGATGAATGTTCAGGAAGAGATGATGCAGGGAGCGTACAGAGGATGAATGTTCAGGAAGAGATGATGCAGGGAGCGTACAGAGGATGAATGTTTCAGTATAGTGAGATGTTATAGATCATGACTCTTTAGATAGACATGATGAGGGAAACATTACAGACTACTTTAACAGCATCCGCCTGATGGAACAAGTGGCTTACAAATGTGTGTGTGTGCATATGACAGGTTGAGGGGTCACCACGGAAACAAACCACTCAGACTCCTAGATGAAATGTCAGTGATGCATGGCCGATACCCTAATTGACAAACAAACAAACCAAAACAAATGTAGTCTTCTCATGATTTGTTGATTTCAAAAAAGCTTTTGACTCAATTTGGCATGAGGGTCTGTTATACAAATAGATGGAAAGAGGTGTTAGGGAAAAACATACGACATACAATCCATGTACACAAACAACAAGTGTGCAGTTAAATTTGGCAAAAAACACACACATCTCTTTCCACGGGGCCGTGGGGTGATACAGGGATGCAGCTTAACATAATATGACATTTGAAATGTCTTTATTCTTTTTGGAGTGTAATGTTTACTGTTAATTTTTTTATTGTTTATTTCACTTTTGTTTATCTATTTCACTTGCTTTGTCAATTTAAACATATGTTTCCCATGCCAATAAAGCCCCTTGAATTGAATTGATAGATAGAGCGAGAGAGAGAAAGGTAGGTTGATATGTAGTGAGGAGAGAAGAGAGAAAGAGAGGGAGGTATTTAGGTAGTAAGGAGAGGAGAGAGAGAGGGAGGAAGGTAGATAGGTAGTGAGGAAAGGAGGGAGAAAGAGAGGTAGGTAGTGAGGAGACGAGACAGAAAGAGAGGTAGGTAGATAGATACGTAGTGAGGAGAGGAGGGAGAGAGAGAGGGAGTTAGGTAGAAAGGTAGTCAGGAGAGGAGAGAGAGAGAGAGGGGTAGGTGGATAGGCAGTAAGGAGAGAAGAGAGAGGTTAAAATAGGCAAAAAACACACATTTCTTCCCACAGGGGTGTGGGGTGAGACAGGGATGCAGCTTAAGCCCCACCCTCTTCAACATATATATCAACGAATTGGCGAGGGCGCTAGAACAGTCTGCAGCACCCTGCCTCACCCTACTAGAATCTCAAGTCAACTGTCTACTGTTTGCTGATGATCTGGTGCTTCTGTCACCAACCAAGGAGGGCCTACAGCAGCACCTAGATCTTCTGCACAGATTCTGTCAGACCTGAGCCCTGACAGTAAATCTCAGTAAGACCAAAATAATGGTGATCCAAAAAAGGACCAGTCTCCAGGACCACATTTACAAATTACATCCTGACACCGTTGTCCTAGAGCACACAACAAACTATACATACCTCTGCCTAAACATTAGCACCACAGGTAACTTCCACAAAGCTGTGAACGATATGAGAGACAAGGCAAGAAGGGCATTCTATGCCATCAAAAGGAACATAAAATTCGACATACCATTTAGGATCTGTCTAAAAATACTTGAATCAGTTATAGAACCCACTGCCCTTTATGGTTGTGAGGTCTAGGGTCCACTCACCAACCAAGAATTCACAAAATGGGACAAACACTAAATTGAGACTCTGCATCCAGAATTCTGCAAACATATCCTCTGTGTACAACATAAATCACCAAATAATGCATGCAGAGCAGAATTAGGCCGATACCCGCTAATTTGAACATATGTTTCCCATGCCAATAAAGCCTCTTGAATTGAATTGTATTGAGAGAGGGAGGTAGATGGGTAGTGAAGAGAGGAGAGATAAAGAGAGGATCCACTCTACACTCCAAGCCCTCAGCTCCATCAGTCCAGTATCAGACAGGGGGAAGTGGTTATGTATCTCTTTATTAACCCCAGAAACAAATGATTCACCCTTCAGAGCAGAGTGAGTAACACCTGGGCACGCTATTCCCTACTTAGTACACCACATTTGACCAGGGCCCATAGGTCTCTGATCAAATGTATTGCACTTTGTAGGGAATTGGGTGCCATTTGGGATTCAGACCTAATGAATTAGTTTAGGAGACCGATGCTAGGCTATTGTAGTGAGGATGATCTGTATGACACGGCACATAGCTCACAGAGAAGGATAGGAGGAGGACAGAGAAGGGGCAGTAGAAGAGATAGAGGGAGAAAGAGAAATGAGAGAGAGACAGATGTAAAAATAAATAGTATGAGTGATGAGGAGGATGTCAGATGGAGGGCTGAGCTATAGTCTCACCTACAGCCATTTACCACCTGTCAACAGAAACACCGAACACAAGAGAGAGAAAGAAAAAGTATGCTGGAGAGAGGCAGTAGGAGAATAGAGGAGAGAGACAGTAGGAGATTAGAGGAGAGAGACAGTAGGGGAATAGAGGAGAGAGACAGGGGGAGATTAGAGGAGAGAGACAGGAGGAGATTAGAGGAGCGAGACAGGAGGAGATTAGAGGAGAGAGACAGGAGGAGATTAGAGGAGAGAGACAGGAGGAGATTAGAGGAGAGAGACAGTAAGAGAATAGAGGAGAGAGACAGTAGGAGATTAGAGGAGAGAGACAGGAGGAGATTAGAGGAGAGAGACAGTAGGAGAATAGAGGAGAGAGACAGTAGGAGGAGAGAGGAGAGAGACAGTAAGAGATTAGAGGAGAGAGACAGGAGGAGAATAGAGGAGAGAGACAGTAGGAGATTAGAGGAGAGAGACAGGAGGAGAATAGAGGAGAGAGACAGTAGGAGATTAGAGGAGAGAGACAGTAGGAGATTAGAGGAGAGACACAGGAGGAGAATAGAGGAGAGAGACAGGGGGAGATTAGAGGAGAGAGACAGTAGGAGAATAGAGGAGAGAGACAGTAGGAGGAGAGAGGAGAGAGACAGTAGGAGAATAGAGGAGAGAGACAGGAGGAGATTAGAGGAGAGAGACAGTAGGATAATAGAGGAGAGAGACAGTAGGATAATAGAGGAGAGAGACAGTAGGAGGATAGAGGAGAGAGACAGTAGGAGAATAGAGGAGAGAGACAGTAGGAGATTTAGAGGAGAGAGACAGTAGGAGAATAGAGGAGAGAGACAGTAGGAGATTAGAGGAGAGAGACAGTAGGAGATTTAGAGGAGAGAGACAGTAGGAGATTAGAGGAGAGAGACAGTAGGAGATTAGAGGAGAGAGACAGTAGGAGATTTAGAGGAGAGAGACAGGAGGAGATTAGAGGAGAGAGACAGTAGGAGAATAGAGGAGAGAGACAGTAGGAGAAGAGAGGAGAGAGACAGTAGGAGAAGAGAGGAGAGAGACAGTAGAAGATTTAGAGGAGAGAGACAGTAGGAGAAGAGGAGAGAGACAGTAGGAGATTAGAGGAGAGAGACAGTAGGAGAATAGAGGAGAGAGACAGTAGGAGAAGAGAGGAGAGAGAAAGTAGGAGATTAGAGGAGAGAGACAGTAGAAGATTTAGAGGAGAGAGACAGTAGGAGAAGAGGAGAGAGACAGTAGGAGATTAGAGGAGAGAGACAGTAGGAGAATAGAGGAGAGAGACAGTAGGAGAATAGAGGAGAGAGACAGTAGGAGATTAGAGGAGAGAGACAGAAGGAGAATAGAGGAGAGAGACAGTAGGAGATTAGAGGAGAGAGACAGTAGGAGATTTAGAGGAGAGAGACAGTAGGAGATTAGAGGAGAGAGACAGTAGGAGATTAGAGGAGAGAGACAGTAGGAGATTTAGAGGAGAGAGACAGGAGGAGATTAGAGGAGAGAGACAGTAGGAGAATAGAGGAGAGAGACAGTAGGAGAAGAGAGGAGAGAGACAGTAGGAGAAGAGAGGAGAGAGACAGTAGAAGATTTAGAGGAGAGAGACAGTAGGAGAAGAGGAGAGAGACAGTAGGAGAATAGAGGAGAGAGACAGTAGGAGAAGAGAGGAGAGAGACAGTAGGAGATTAGAGGAGAGAGACAGTAGAAGATTTAGAGGAGAGAGACAGTAGGAGAAGAGGAGAGAGACAGTAGGAGATTAGAGGAGAGAGACAGTAGGAGAATAGAGGAGAGAGACAGTAGGAGAATAGAGGAGAGAGACAGTAGGTGATTAGAGGAGAGAGACAGTAGGAGATTTGAGGAGAGAGACAGTAGGAGATTAGAGGAGAGAGACAGTAGGAGATTTGAGGAGAGAGACAGTAGGAGATTAGAGGAGAGAGACAGTAGGATATTAGAGGAGAGAGACAGTAGGATGATATAGGAGAGAGACAGTAGGAGAATAGAGGAGAGAGACAGTAGGAGATTAGAGGAGAGAGACAGTAGGAGATTTAGAGGAGAGAGACAGGAGGAGATTAGAGGAGAGAGACAGGAGGAGATTAGAGGAGAGAGACAGTAGAAGATTTAGAGGAGAGAGACAGTAGGAGAAGAGGAGAGAGACAGTAGGAGATTAGAGGAGAGAGACAGTAGGAGAATAGAGGAGAGAGAAAGTAGGAGAATAGAGGAGAGAGACAGTAGGAGATTAGAGGAGAGAGACAGGAGGAGATTAGAGGAGAGAGACAGTAGGAGATTGGAGGAGAGAGACAGTAGGAGGATAGAGGAGAGAGACAGTAGGAGGATAGAGGAGAGAGACAGTAGGAGATTTAGAGGAGAGAGACAGTAGGAGAAGAGGAGAGAGACAGTAGGAGATTAGAGGAGAGAGACAGTAGAAGATTTAGAGGAGAGAGACAGTAGGAGAAGAGGAGAGAGACAGTAGGAGATTAGAGGAGAGAGACAGTAGGAGATTAGAGGAGAGAGACAGTAGGAGAATAGAGGAGAGAGACAGTAGAATATTAGAGGAGAGAGACAGTAGGAGATTAGAGGAGAGAGACAGTAGGAGGATAGAGGACAGAGACAGTAGGAGATTAGAGGAGAGAGACAGGAGGAGATAAGAGGAGAGAGACAGTAGAAGATTTAGAGGAGAGAGACAGTAGGAGATTAGAGGAGAGAGACAGTAGGAGATTAGAGGAGAGAGACAGGAGGAGATATGAGGAGAGAGACAGTAGAATATTAGAGGAGAGAGACAGTAGGAGATTAGAGGAGAGAGACAGGAGGAGATTAGAGGAGAGAGACAGTATAATATTAGAGGAGAGAGACAGTAGGAGATTAGAGGAGAGAGACAGTAGGAGGATAGAGGAGAGAGACAGTAGGAGATTAGAGGAGAGAGACAGGAGGAGATAAGAGGAGAGAGACAGTAGAAGATTTAGAGGAGAGAGACAGTAGGAGATTAGAGGAGAGAGACAGTAGGAGATTAGAGGAGAGAGACAGGAGGAGATAAGAGGAGAGAGACAGTAGAATATTAGAGGAGAGAGACAGTAGGAGATTAGAGGAGAGAGACAGGAGGAGATTAGAGGAGAGAGACAGTAGGAGATTAGAGGAGAGAGACAGTAGGAGATAAGAGGAGAGAGACAGTAGGAGATTAGAGGAGAGAGACAGTAGGAGAAGAGAGGAGAGAGACAGTAGGAGAATAGAGGTGAGAGACAGTAGGAGGATAGAGGAGAGAGACAGTAGGAGATTAGAGGAGAGAGACAGTAGGAGATTTAGAGGAGAGAGACAGGAGGAGATTAGAGGAGAGAGACAGTAAAATAATAGAGGAGAGAGACAGTAGGAGAATAGAGGAGAGAGACAGTAGGAGGATAGAGGAGAGAGACAGTAGGAGATTAGAGGAGAGAGACAGTAGGAGATTTAGAGGAGAGAGACAGGAGGAGATTAGAGGAGAGAGACAGTAAGAGAATAGAGGAGAGAGACAGTAGGAGAATAGAGGAGAGAGACAGGAGGAGAATAGAGGAGAGAGACAGTAGGATATTAGAGGAGAGAGACAGTCGGAGATTAGAGGAGAGAGACAGTCGGAGATTAGAGGAGAGAGACAGTAGGAGAATAGAGGGGAGAGACAGTAGGAGGATAGAGGAGAGAGACAGTAGGAGATTAGAGGAGAGAGACAGTCGGAGATTAGAGGAGAGAGACAGGAGGAGATTAGAGGAGAGAGACAATAAGAGAATAGAGGAGAGAGACAGTAGGAGATTAGAGGAGTGAGACAGGAGGAGATTAGAGGAGAGAGACAGGAGGAGATTAGAGGAGAGAGACAGTAGGAGATTAGAGGAGAGAGACAGTAGGAGATTAGAGGAGAGAGACAGTAGGAGATTAGAGGAGAGAGACAGTAGGAGATTAGAGGAGAGAGACAGTAGGAGATTAGAGGAGAGAGACAGTAGGAGATTAGAGGAGAGAGACAGGAGGAGATTAGAGGAGAGAGACAGTATAATATTAGAGGAGAGAGACAGTAGGAGATTAGAGGAGAGAGACAGTAGGAGGATAGAGGAGAGAGACAGTAGGAGATTAGAGGAGAGAGACAGGAGGAGATAAGAGGAGAGAGACAGTAGAAGATTTAGAGGAGAGAGACAGTAGGAGATTAGAGGAGAGAGACAGTAGGAGATTAGAGGAGAGAGACAGGAGGAGATAAGAGGAGAGAGACAGTAGAATATTAGAGGAGAGAGACAGTAGGAGATTAGAGGAGAGAGACAGGAGGAGATTAGAGGAGAGAGACAGTAGGAGATTAGAGGAGAGAGACAGTAGGAGATAAGAGGAGAGAGACAGTAGGAGATTAGAGGAGAGAGACAGTAGGAGAAGAGAGGAGAGAGACAGTAGGAGAATAGAGGAGAGAGACAGTAGGAGGATAGAGGAGAGAGACAGTAGGAGATTAGAGGAGAGAGACAGTAGGAGATTTAGAGGAGAGAGACAGGAGGAGATTAGAGGAAAGAGACAGTAAGAGAATAGAGGAGAGAGACAGTAGGAGAATAGAGGAGAGAGACAGTAGGAGGATAGAGGAGAGAGACAGTAGGAGATTAGAGGAGAGAGACAGTAGGAGATTTAGAGGAGAGAGACAGGAGGAGATTAGAGGAGAGAGACAGTAAGAGAATAGAGGAGAGAGACAGTAGGAGAATAGAGGAGAGAGACAGGAGGAGAATAGAGGAGAGAGACAGTAGGATATTAGAGGAGAGAGACAGTCGGAGATTAGAGGAGAGAGACAGTCGGAGATTAGAGGAGAGAGACAGTAGGAGAATAGAGGGGAGAGACAGTAGGAGGATAGAGGAGAGAGACAGTAGGAGATTAGAGGAGAGAGACAGTCGGAGATTAGAGGAGAGAGACAGGAGGAGATTAGAGGAGAGAGACAATAAGAGAATAGAGGAGAGAGACAGTAGGAGATTAGAGGAGAGAGACAGGAGGAGATTAGAGGAGAGAGACAGGAGGAGATTAGAGGAGAGAGACAGTAGGAGATTAGAGGAGAGAGACAGTAGCAGATTAGAGGAGAGAGACAGTAGGAGATTAGAGGAGAGAGACAGTAGGAGAATAGAGGAGAGAGACAGTAGGAGGATAGAGGAGAGAGACAGTAGCAGATTAGAGGAGAGAGACAGTAGCAGATTAGAGGAGAGAGACAGGAGGAGATAAGAGGAGAGAGACAGTAGAAGATTTAGAGGAGAGAGACAGTAGGAGATTAGAGGAGAGAGACAGTAGGAGATTAGAGGAGAGAGACAGGAGGAGATAAGAGGAGAGAGACAGTAGAATATTAGAGGAGAGAGACAGTAGGAGATTAGAGGAGAGAGACAGGAGGAGATTAGAGGAGAGAGACAGTAGGAGATTAGAGGAGAGAGACAGTAGGAGATAAGAGGAGAGAGACAGTAGGAGATTAGAGGAGAGAGACAGTAGGAGAAGAGAGGAGAGAGACAGTAGGAGAATAGAGGAGAGAGACAGTAGGAGGATAGAGGAGAGAGACAGTAGGAGATAAGAGGAGAGAGACAGTAGGAGATTTAGAGGAGAGAGACAGGAGGAGATTAGAGGAGAGAGACAGTAAGAGAATAGAGGAGAGAGACAGTAGGAGAATAGAGGAGAGAGACAGTAGGAGGATAGAGGAGAGAGACAGTAGGAGATTAGAGGAGAGAGACAGTAGGAGATTTAGAGGAGAGAGACAGGAGGAGATTAGAGGAGAGAGACAGTAAGAGAATAGAGGAGAGAGACAGTAGGAGAATAGAGGAGAGAGACAGGAGGAGAATAGAGGAGAGAGACAGTAGGATATTAGAGGAGAGAGACAGTCGGAGATTAGAGGAGAGAGACAGTCGGAGATTAGAGGAGAGAGACAGTAGGAGAATAGAGGGGAGAGACAGTAGGAGGATAGAGGAGAGAGACAGTAGGAGGATAGAGGAGAGAGACAGTAGGAGATTAGAGGAGAGAGACAGTCGGAGATTAGAGGAGAGAGACAGGAGGAGATTAGAGGAGAGAGACAATAAGAGAATAGAGGAGAGAGACAGTAGGAGATTAGAGGAGAGAGACAGGAGGAGATTAGAGGAGAGAGACAGGAGGAGATTAAAGGAGAGAGACAGTAGGAGATTAGAGGAGAGAGACAGTAGGAGATTAGAGGAGAGAGACAGTAGGAGATTAGAGGAGAGAGACAGTAGGAGATTAGAGGAGAGAGACAGTAGGAGATTAGAGGAGAGAGACAGTAGGAGATTAGAGGAGAGAGACAGAAGGAGATTAGAGGAGAGAGACAGTAGCAGATTAGAGGAGAGAGACAGTAGGAGATTAGAGGAGAGAGACAGTAGGAGAATAGAGGAGAGAGACAGTAGGAGGATAGAGGAGAGAGACAGTAGCAGATTAGAGGAGAGAGACAGTAGCAGATTAGAGGAGAGAGACAGTAGGAGATTAGAGGAGAGAGACAGTCGGAGATTAGAGGAGAGAGACAATAAGAGAATAGAGGAGAGAGACAGGAGGAGATTAGAGGAGAGAGACAGTAGGAGAATAGAGGAGAGAGACAGGGGGAGAATAGAGGAGAGAGACAGTAGGATATTAGAGGAGAGAGACAGTCGGAGATTAGAGGAGAGAGACAGTCGGAGATTAGAGGAGAGAGACAGTAGGAGAATAGAGGGGAGAGACAGTAGGAGGATAGAGGAGAGAGACAGTAGGAGATTAGAGGAGAGAGACAGTCGGAGATTAGAGGAGAGAGACAGGAGGAGATTAGAGGAGAGAGACAATAAGAGAATAGAGGAGAGAGACAGTAGGAGATTAGAGGAGAGAGACAGGAGGAGATTAGAGGAGAGAGACAGGAGGAGATTAGAGGAGAGAGACAGTAGGAGATTAGAGGAGAGAGACAGTAGGAGATTAGAGGAGAGAGACAGTAGGAGATTAGAGGAGAGAGACAGTAGGAGATTAGAGGAGAGAGACAGTAGGAGATTAGAGGAGAGAGACAGTAGGAGATTAGAGGAGAGAGACAGAAGGAGATTAGAGGAGAGAGACAGTAGCAGATTAGAGGAGAGAGACAGTAGGAGATTAGAGGAGAGAGACAGTAGGAGAATAGAGGAGAGAGACAGTAGGAGGATAGAGGAGAGAGACAGTAGCAGATTAGAGGAGAGAGACAGTAGCAGATTAGAGGAGAGAGACAGTAGGAGATTAGAGGAGAGAGACAGTCGGAGATTAGAGGAGAGAGACAATAAGAGAATAGAGGAGAGAGACAGGAGGAGATTAGAGGAGAGAGACAGTAGGAGAATAGAGGAGAGAGACAGGGGGAGAATAGAGGAGAGAGACAGTAGGATATTAGAGGAGAGAGACAGTCGGAGATTAGAGGAGAGAGACAGTCGGAGATTAGAGGAGAGAGACAGTAGGAGAATAGAGGGGAGAGACAGTAGGAGGATAGAGGAGAGAGACAGTAGGAGATTAGAGGAGAGAGACAGTCGGAGATTAGAGGAGAGAGACAGGAGGAGATTAGAGGAGAGAGACAATAAGAGAATAGAGGAGAGAGACAGTAGGAGATTAGAGGAGAGAGACAGGAGGAGATTAGAGGAGAGAGACAGGAGGAGATTAGAGGAGAGAGACAGTAGGAGATTAGAGGAGAGAGACAGTAGGAGATTAGAGGAGAGAGACAGTAGGAGATTAGAGGAGAGAGACAGTAGGAGATTAGAGGAGAGAGACAGTAGGAGATTAGAGGAGAGAGACAGTAGGAGATTAGAGGAGAGAGACAGAAGGAGATTAGAGGAGAGAGACAGTAGCAGATTAGAGGAGAGAGACAGTAGGAGATTAGAGGAGAGAGACAGTAGGAGAATAGAGGAGAGAGACAGTAGGAGGATAGAGGAGAGAGACAGTAGCAGATTAGAGGAGAGAGACAGTAGCAGATTAGAGGAGAGAGACAGTAGGAGATTAGAGGAGAGAGACAGTCGGAGATTAGAGGAGAGAGACAATAAGAGAATAGAGGAGAGAGACAGTAGGAGAATAGAGGAGAGAGACAGGAGGAGATTAGAGGAGAGAGACAGGAGGAGATTAGAGGAGAGAGACAATAAGAGAATAGAGGAGAGAGACAGTAGGAGATTAGAGGAGAGAGACAGGAGGAGATTAGAGGAGAGAGACAGTAGGAGATTAGAGGAGAGAGACAGTAGGAGATTAGAGGAGAGAGACAGTAGGAGATTAGAGGAGAGAGACAGTAGGAGATTAGAGGAGAGAGACAGTAGGAGATTAGAGGAGAGAGACAGTAGCAGATTAGAGGAGAGAGACAGTAGGAGATTAGAGGAGAGAGACAGTAGCAGATTAGAGGAGAGAGACAGTAGCAGATTAGAGGAGAGAGACAGTAGGAGATTAGAGGAGAGAGACAGTCGGAGATTAGAGGAGAGAAACAGGAGGAGATTAGAGGAGAGAAACAGCAGGAGATTGGAGGAGAGAAACAGGAGGAGATTAGAGGAGAGAGACAGTAGGAGAATAGAGGAGAGAGACAGGAGGAGAATAGAGGAGAGAGACAGTAGGAGATTAGAGGAGAGAGACAGTAGGAGATTAGAGGAGAGAGACAGTAGGAGATTAGAGGAGAGAGACAGTAGGAGATTAGAGGAGAGAGACAGTAGCAGATTAGAGGAGAGAGACAGTAGCAGATTAGAGGAGAGAGACAGTAGGAGATTAGAGGAGAGAGACAGTCGGAGATTAGAGGAGAGAAACAGGAGGAGATTAGAGGAGAGAAACAGCAGGAGATTAGAGGAGAGAAACAGGAGGAGATTAGAGGAGAGAGACAGTAGGAGAATAGAGGAGAGAGACAGGAGGAGAATAGAGGAGAGAGACAGTAGGAGGTTAGAGGAGAGAGACAGTAGGAGATTAGAGGAGAGAGACAGTCGGAGATTAGAGGAGAGAGACAGTAGGAGAATAGAGGGGAGAGACAGTAGGAGGATAGAGGAGAGAGACAGTAGGAGATTAGAGGAGAGAGACAGTCGGAGATTAGAGGAGAGAGACAGTAGGAGAATAGAGGAGAGAGACAGTAGGAGGATAGAGGAGAGAGACAGTAGGAGAATAGAGGAGAGAGACAGGAGGAGATTAGAGGAGAGAGACAGGAGGAGATTAGAGGAGAGAGACAATAAGAGAATAGAGGAGAGAGACAGTAGGAGATTAGAGGAGAGAGACAGGAGGAGATTAGAGGAGAGAGACAGTAGGAGATTAGAGGAGAGAGACAGTAGGAGATTAGAGGAGAGAGACAGTAGGAGATTAGAGGAGAGAGACAGTAAGAGAATAGAGGAGAGAGACAGTAGGAGATTAGAGGAGAGAGACAGGAGGAGATTAGAGGAGAGAGACAGTAGGAGATTAGAGGAGAGAGACAGGGGGAGATTAGAGGAGAGAGACAGTAGGAGATTAGAGGAGAGAGACAGTAGGAGATTAGAGGAGAGAGACAGGGGGAGATTAGAGGAGAGAGACAGGGGGAGATTAGAGGAGAGAGACAGTAGGAGATTAGAGGAGAGAGACAGGAGGAGATTAGAGGAGAGAGACAGTAGGAGAATAGAGGAGAGAGACAGTAGGAAATTAGAGGAGAGAGACAGTAGGAGGATAGAGGAGAGAGACAGTAGGAGATTAGAGGAGAGAGACAGTAGGAGATTAGAGGAGAGAGACAGTAGGAGATTAGAGGAGAGAGACAGTAGCAGATTAGAGGAGAGAGACAGTAGCAGATTAGAGGAGAGAGACAGTAGGAGATTAGAGGAGAGAGACAGTAGGAGATTAGAGGAGAGAAACAGGAGGAGATTAGAGGAGAGAAACAGCAGGAGATTAGAGGAGAGAAACAGGAGGAGATTAGAGGAGAGAGACAGTAGGAGAATAGAGGAGAGAGACAGTCTGAGATTAGAGGAGAGAGACAGTAGGAGAATAGAGGAGAGAGACAGTAGGAGAAGAGAGGAGAGAGACAGTAGGAGGATAGAGGAGAGAGACAGTAGGAGATTAGAGGAGAGAAAAAATAAGGGTTGAAGTGGATCAGAGGATTGACCCTTTGAGGCTTCCGTACTTTTCGAAATTCACTCTAAATTGGGGTGAAGTTTTCTTGTTAGTTGAAGTAGTTGTAGTTGGAGTAATATTTTGGTCGCTACAGGGATTACTTAAAAGTTGCGTTATTATTGCTTTGCTGCTTTGATTGGTTTATTTTTTAACTGAGTGGGAGGATGATTGTGTGTTTCATTGTACTAAAGTGACAAATAATCCCCCTCATAATTTGATGAAAGCGTGTGATCATTCAATTATCCCAGATATGCCGTCTGTGTTTGTAATTATTCACACCTGTTTTCAGGCGATGGGCTCGGAAGTGTGTGTGTGTGTGTGTGTGTGTGTGTGTGTGTGTGTGTGTGTGTGTGTGTGTGTGTGTGTGTGTGTGTGTGTGTGTGTGTGTGTGTGTGTGTGTGTGTGTGTGTGTGTGTGTGTGTGTGTGTGTGTGTGTGTGTGTGTGTGTGTGTGTGTGTGTGTGTATACCACCGTCAGGCTCCAAGAGGCCATGCATCCATTTTACAGAAATTCACTTCCACAGTCATTTGTGTTGCTCTGGGTAATTACAAGAGAGAGAGAGATAGATGTTTTTATTTCATTAAACCAAAAAGGAAAATTGGTATATTGTTCTGTGTGGTTAATATATGCAGCTCTGTTGTCCAATGGTAGCAGACTAGCAGCTCTAAACTGCCTGGAACCAGTGATTATGGTCAATAATAGTGCACTACCCTATGGGCCCTGGTCAATAGTAGTGGACTACTCTATGGGCCCTGGTCAATAGTAGTGCACTATAAAGGGAATGAGGTACCATTGAGAACACATGTACTGATGAACAGGGTCAGGGCCACAGAATCATAAATGCAGAGTGATCAACACAGTTATATTTGTTGAGTACAGAGAGAGTGGTGATGGATAGGTGAATCAGATCAGACAGGTGAAAGCAGAAGCTTAGAGGCCAGGCTGCTGTCAGGCTGCTGTCCGGTTACTGTCAGGCTACTGTCAGGCTACTGTCTGGCTACTGTCTGGCTGCTGTCAGGCTGCTATCAGGCTGCTGTCAGGCTACTGTCAGGCTACTGTCAGGCTAGTGTCAGGCTACTGTCTGGCTGCTGTCCGGTTACTGTCAGGCTGCTGTCAGGCTACTGTCAGGCTACTGTCAGGCTGCTGTCAGGCTGCTGTCAGGCTGCTGTCAGGCTACTGT
>NC_092092.1:74767588-74857588 GCF_045679555.1 Salvelinus alpinus
CGATGCCAGGGCGTGTCCACATAATGTGGGCCTGTGCACTGCTACCCTGGGTACCGCTGTAGCTCCCAGATCCCCTGCCGAGTGAGCCTGGGGCCACGCCCAGTTAACGTGTGTTACCACGAGGAGGCCCAGCAGGAGTCTTGGTGATGGAGAGGCTGTATACTGGCAAGTGAAGGCTTACATGCAGAGCTTGCTTCCCGGTTTGCTACAAGTGCTAGCCAGTGGCAGGAAGCTGGAAGCGAGAGGGTTACAAGCAGGTGGGAAGCAGGCATGCACCTTCCCTCTAACTACTGCACAACTGCACGAGATGCATCACAACACCCTGTGGGGTACACACACACGCTGCTGCTCTCATTGCTGTCTGATTAAACGCAGCTCTATTAGGTCAGGAAACAAAAGCGATGATGCATGAGACTGTTTTCTGGTCTCCTCTCTCTCCAGGTTCTTCCTCAAGTTCTTCCTGAAATGCAACCAGAACTGTCTGAAGAATGCAGGGAACCCACGAGACATGAGACGCTTTCAGGTGGGAGAGAGAGAACCGTAAAACCTCATTTTACATCATAACATTAGACACAACGGTAATGCTGTTTGATGGTAGCTTTCAGGTCCTGTCTCACGTGTCCTTGTCTGTCCCCCTGACCCCTTTTCCTCTATGTCTCTTGTGCCTCCTGTCCATGTCTGTCCCAGGTGGTGGTGTCTACCACGGTGAGTGTGGACGGTCATGTCCTCTCTGTGTCTGACAACATGTTTGTCCACAACAACTCTAAACACGGTCGCCGGGCCAGGAGACAAGACCCCTCAGAAGGAACACCCTCGTTCCTGGAGCATGGGAAACTCTCTCTCTCTCTCTCTCTCTCTCTCTCTCTCTCTCTCTCTCTCTCTCTCTCTCTCTCTCTCTTTCTGTCTCTATCTTTTTCTCCCTCTATCACTACCTCCCTCTTCCCTCACTTTATTTATTTCGCTTCTCCCCCCTCTCCTCTCCTTCCTTTTCCTCTCTTCTCGCCCCTCTCCTCTCCTTCCTTTTCCTGTCTTCTCCCCCCTCTCCTCTCCTTTCTTTTCCTGTCTTCCTCCCCCTCTCCTCTCCTTCCTTTTCCTCTCTTCTCCCCCCTCTCCTCTCCTTCCTTTTCCCTCTGAGATGATGAGAGCAGCAGTGAATCCTGTATTCCCCCAGTGGCCGGCTCTTGTTAGAACTGCCATAGTGTCTTATGAGGACCATGTGTCGTAGCAGGACTATGGTTCTTATGAGGCCCCAGGAAGCTTAAAGACAACGCTGAGCTTATTTCCTATGAGACCTGGCTGGGTTTATCCTCCAGCCTCTATCTCTCTCTCTCCCCCAAAGCTTTTCCCAGGTTAACACACACAAGCATGCTCGATCTCACACACACACACACACACACACACACACACACACACACACACACACACACACACACACACACACACGCACGCACGCACGCACGCACGCACGCACACACACACACACACACACACACCCCTAATACTTTGTAATGATTTAGAGCCTGCTCAGATTCCTCCAACTCAAAGTAATCCAGTTAGATTCTCATTATCTTTTCCCTGACGGTAAATAACAGGAACATATTTTTCCTGTGTGGAACGACCTCAACCCCAGGGACCATCATGATCAAACTACGACTGGATTTGGGTGATAGCGCACACTAGATTACATTAAGATTCAGCGTTAAGTTTTAAGTCGCTGTGATGACTATTTTCTAGGTCTGTGTCCCAAATGGCACCCTATTCCCTATATGGTGTAGTATTTTACACCGGGGCCCATATGGAGAGGGAGGAAAGAAGGAATAGAAGGAGGAATAGAGCAGAGGGAGAACAGAACATTACAGGGAAGAGAGTGGGGGAGCGTGGGGGAGAGAGGATAGGTGTGAGAGTAGAGATGGAGGAAGAAGGGGAACAGAGAGAAGAAAGATGCATGGGAGAGGAGAGGAGAGGAGAGGAGAGGAGAGGAGAGGAGAGGAGAGGAGAGGAGAGGAGAGGAGAGGAGAGGAGGGGAGGGGAGAGGAGGGGAGGGGAGAGGAGAGGAGAGGAGAGGAGAGGAGAGGAGAGGAGAGGAGAGGAGAGGAGAGGAGAGGAGAGGAGAGGAGAGGAGAGGAGAGGAGAGGAGAGGAGAGGAGGACCTCTAAGTGTTTTGTGAAGTATCAGGGCCTGTTTGAGGCAGTACTAGGCAATCAGCGCACAATGATATGTATTGCGGTATCAGGGCTTGCGATAGGCAGTACTAGATGAGCAACGAACACAACAGATGGCAGAGAGGAAGACCCCAAATGTTAATCTTATCACATGGATTCATGTTTCACCATCTGGTTGACTCACACACACCATCAGGGTCGATGAAAATACTTGCAGGATGAAGAGGAGGAGAGATGAAAAGGGAGAGAGGCAGAGGAGGGAGGGGAGAGAGAGGAGAGTGAAGAGAGAGGAAAGGGAAGGATGACGGAGAGAGAGGAGGGTAAAGAAAGCGAGGAGAGAGAGGCAGAAGAGAGATGTGGAAAGAGCAGAAGTCATTCTGTAGTAAAGTGGATTACCCTGCTTTGGAGAATGACATCATGTCTGACAAGCTGAGGATCTGTAAAGTAGAGGAGATTAAGCCTTTATTTATTATTTATTTGTAATTCCACTGCTGTTCTTTTCTCCAATCTGATCCAGTAATGTAAAGCCTGTAATCATAAGATCCAGGGGTCAGTATTACGCCTCACAGCAGACCTCCTTATGAATTGCAGAATTTAGTTTTTCTCTTCATAGAATCAATCAGAAGGGAGAAACTGTACTGTGGGAGTTAAAGCTATATTTCTGATCGCTCTACCCCCTACCTCCCTCCTCCCTCCCCCTCCCTCAACAGCCACCCCTTGTATCAAGGCCATCAGCCCCAGTGAGGGCTGGACTACAGGCGGGGCTACAGTCATTATCATTGGAGAAAACTTCTTTGATGGACTTCAGGTCATATTTGGTACCATGCTGGTCTGGAGTGAGGTCAGTAGCGTGTGTGCGTGCTTGTTTGTTTTGTTTGTTTGTTTGTTTGTTTATTTGTTTAACAAAAAATAGTGAACGAACAAAAATTTCACCAACTGGGGACATTTTGTTAGCCCCACGAGGTCAAATGTTATTTCTGGGGAGTTTCGGGTTAAGGTTAGAATTACGTTAAGAGTTAGGGTTAGGAGCTAGGGTTAGGGTTAAATAGAGTTTTTGGGGTTAGGGTAAGGGTTAGAAGTTTGGAACCACCAAGACTCTTTCTGGAGCAATCGGGGAAGAAGACAGAGCTGACAGAGCTGACAGAGCTCCTGACAGAGCTCCAGAGTTCCTCTGTGGAGATGGGTGAACCTTCCGGAAGGACAACCATCTCTGTAGCACTCAACCAATCAGGCCTTTATGGTAGTGGCCAGACGGAAGATACTCCTCAGTAAAAGGCACATGACAGCCCGCTAGGAGTTTGCCAAAAGGCACTTAAAGGACTCTCACACCATGAGAAACAAGATTGTCTGGTCTGATGAAACCAAAATTGAACTCTTTGGCCTAAATGCCAAGAGTCATGTCTGTGGGAAACCTGGCACCATCCCTAAGGTGAAGCATGGTGGTGGCAGCATCATGCTGTGGGGATGTCTTTCAGCGGCAGGGACTGGGAGACTAGTCAGGGTTGAGTGAAATATGAACTGTGCAAAGAACAGAGAGATCCTTGATGAAAACCTGCTCCAGAGCGCTCAGGACCTCAGACTGGGGCGAAAGGTTCACTTTCCAACAGGACAACGACCCTAAGCAGACAGGCAAGACTTCGGGACAAGTCTCTGAATGTCCTTGAGTGGCACAGCCAGAGCCCAGACTTGAACTCAATCAAACATCTCTGGAGAGACCTGAAAATAGCTGTGCAGCAACACTCCCCATCCAACCTGACAGAGCTTGAGAGGATCTGCAGAGAAGAATGGGAGAAACTCCCCAAATACAGGTGTGCCAAGCTTGTAGCGTCATGCCCAAGACTCAAGGCTAAAATCGCTGCCAAAGGTGCTTCAACAAAGTACTGAGGAAAGGGTCTGAATACTTATGTAAATGTGATATTTCAGTTTTTATTTTTTGCACAAAAAATCTCAAAATAATTTTTTGCTTTGTCATTGTGGGGTATTGTTGTACATTGATGAGGGGAAAAGACGATGTAAACATTTTTAGAATAAGTCTGTAACCTAACAAAAATGTGGAAAAAGTCTAGGGGTCTGAATACTTTCCGAAGGCACTGTATAGAACTTGTTTTAATTGACATTTTATTTAACCTTTTTTTAACTATGTCAGTTAAGAACAAATTCTTATTTACAATGAGATACAATGAATACACCGGCGGCCAAACTCGGACAACGCTGGGCCAATTGTGCGCCATCCTATGCGGCTCCCAATCATGGCCTGTTGTGATACAGCCTAGAATCGAACCAGGGTCTGTAGTGACACCTCTAGCACTGAGGTGCAGTGCCTTAGACCGTTGCGCAACTCTGGAACCCCAAAATGTTATGGGGTCTGTAATGACAAGTGAAGTAGATATGTAATATTACAACCTTCTTTTGTCCCCTGTCCCCCTCCGTAGCTCATCACAGCCCACGCCATCCGGGTGCAGACTCCCCCAAGACACATCCCCGGGGTTGTAGAGGTCACGCTGTCATACAAATCTAAACAGTTCTGCAAGGGCACACCTGGACGCTTCATATACACAGGTAAATACATCTTAATTTAACACACCTGACGCTACATATTCCCAGGTAAATACACCTTAATTTAACACACCTGACGCTACATATTCCCAGGTAAATACACCTTAATTTAACACACCTGACGCTACATATTCCCAGGTAAATACATCTTAATTTAACACACCTGACGCTACATATTCCCAGGTAAATACACCTTAATTTAACACACCTGACGCTACATATTCCCATGTAAATACACCTTAATTTAACACACCTGACGCTACATATTCCCAGGTAAATACACCTTAATTTAACACACCTGACGCTACATATTCCCATGTAAATACACCTTAATTTAACACACCTGACGCTACATATTCCCAGGTAAATACACCTTAATTTAACACACCTGACGCTACATATTCCCAGGTAAATACACCTTAATTTAACACACCTGATGCTACATATTCCCAGGTAAATACACCTTAATTTAACACACCTGACGCTACATATTCCCAGGTAAATACACCTTAATTTAACACAATTGACGCTACATATTCCCATGTAAATACAACTTAATTTAACACAGCTGACGCTACATATTCCCAGGTAAATACACCTTAATTTAACACACCTGACGCTACATATTCCCAGGTAAATACACCTTAATTTAACACACCTGACGCTACATATTCCCAGGTAAATACACCTTAATTTAACACACCTGACGCTACATATTCCCATGTAAATACACCTTAATTTAACACACCTGACGCTACATATTCCCAGGTAAATACACCTTAATTTAACACACCTGACGCTACATATTCCCAGGTAAATACACCTTAATTTAACACACCTGACGCTACATATTCCCAGGTAAATACACCTTAATTTAACACACCTGACGCTACATATTCCCAGGTAAATACACCTTAATTTAACACACCTGACGCTACATATTCCCAGGTAAATACACCTTAATTTAACATATACACTGGGGAGGAGAGGAGAGAGGGGAGAGATAGAAGAGGAGTGGGGAGAAAAGGAAGTGAGTAGCAATGAAAGGAGAGGAGAGGAGAGAGGAGAGGAGAGGAGAGGAGAGGAGAGGAGAGGAGAGGAGAGGAGAGGAGAGGAGAGGAGATGGGAGAAGGGTAGAAGGGACTATGGGATGACCATGGTTGGCCATCTTGGCCTCCTGGTTGGTGGTTGGCTCCAGTCTGTGTTTAGTGCCAGTGGGTAATCATATAGGACTGGCATGGTGTAGCCTGGCAGCTGGCAGCTGGCAAGGGAATGGCACATTGACATGCACACACACACACATACACATTCACACACACACTGGGGACAGCTGGTATCACTAATCAACTTGTGTTGGGGAGAGGAACCACATGCTGCCTGCTCACAGACCTAATTAATTCATCACACACAATACTGCTGCTACTATTGGAATAAACACACACACACACACACACACACACACACACACACACACACACACACACACACACACACACACACACACACACACACACACACACACACACACACACACACACACACACTGTACAGTCGTGGCCAAAAGTTTTGAGAATGACACAAATATTAATTTCCACAAAGTTTGCTGCTTCAGTGTCTTGATATTTTTGTCAGGTGTTACTATGGAATACTGAAGCATAATTACAAGCATTTCATAAGTGTCAAAGGCTTTTATTGACAATTACATGAAGTTGATGCAACGAGTCAATATTTGCAGTGTTGACCCTTCTTTTTCAAGATCTCTGCAATCCGCCCTGGCATGCTGTCAATTAATTTCTGGGCCACATCCTGACTGATGGCAGCCCATTCTTGCATAATCAATGCTTGGAGTTTGTCAGAATTTGTGGGGTTTTGTTTGTCCACCTGCCTCTTGAGGATTGACCACAAGTTCTCAATGGGATTAAGGTCTGGGGAGTTTCCTGGCCATGGACCCAAAATATCGATGTTTTGTTCCCAGAGCCACTTAGGTATCACTTTTGCCTTATGGCAAGGTGCTCCATCATGCTGGGAAAGGCATTGTTCGTCACCAAACTGTTCCTGGATGGTTGGGCGAAGTTGCTCTCGGAGGATGTGTCGGTACCATTCTTTATTCATGGCTGTGTTCTTAGGCAAAATTGTGAGTGAGCCCACTCCCTTGGCTGAGAAGCAACCCCACACATTAATTGTCTCAGGATGCTTTACTGTTGGCATGACACAGGACTGATGGTAGCGCTCACCTTGTCTTCTCCGGACAAGCTTTTTTCCGGATGCCCCAAACAATCGGAAAGGGGATTCATCAGAGAAAATGACTTTACCCCAGTCCTCAGCAGTCCAATTCCTGTACCTTCTGCAGAATATCAGTCTGTCCCTGATGTTTTTCCTGGAGAGAAGTGGCTTCTTTGCTACCCTTCTTGACACCAGGCCATCCTCCAAAAGTCTTCGCCTCACTGGGCATGCAGATGCACTCACACCTGCCTGCTGCCATTCCTGAGCAAGCTCTGTACTGGTGGTGCCTCGATCCCACAGCTGAATCAACTTTAGGAGACGGTCCTGGCGCTTGCTGGACTTTCTTGGGCGCCCTGAAGCCTTCTTCACATCAATTGAACCGCTCTCGTTGAAGTTCTTGACGATCCGATAAATGGTTGATTTAGGTGCAATCTTACTGGCAGCAATATCCTTGCCTGCGAAGCTCTTTTTGTGCAAAGCAATAATGACGGCACGTATTTCCTTGCAGGTAACCATGATTGACAGAGGAAGAACAATGATTCCAAGCACCACCCTCCCTTTGAAGCTTCCAGTCTGTTATTCGAACTCAATCAGCATGACAGAGTGATCTCCAGCCTTGTCCTCGTCAACACTCATACCTGTGTTAACGAGATAATCACTGACATGATATCAGCTGGTCCTTTTGTGGCAGGGCTGAAGTGCAGTGGAAATGTTTTTGGGGGATTCAGTTCATTTTTATGGCAAAGAGGGACTTTGCAATTAATTGCAATTCATCTGGTCACTCTTCATAACATTCTGGAGTATATGCAAATTGCCATCATACAAACTGAGGCAGCAGACTTTGTGAAAATTAATATTTGTGTCATTCTCAAAACTTTTGGCCACGACTGTACACACACACACAGAACAGGAAAGTGGGTAGAGAAAAGGAAACTGGGTGTATTTTCACATCCCTATTCACGTGTAAAGCTGTTTTTATTCTGGGCAGCCTGCTTTTCTCTCCTTCCCTCTCTCTCGCTCCTACAAGTCCATTTACATGTATCACCATTCATCAAAGAAGCTACAATCCCTTCCTCCAGGCAGAGATGCTGTAATCCTGTGAGGTCTGTTAGGGGCTGTAAAGAGCTGTGAAGTGCTGGCAGGCTTCTGGCTGTAGATTGGGTTTGTGTCCCAAATGGCACCCTATTCCCTGTATAGTGCAATCCTTTTGACATGAGCCCTATGGGTCCTGATTAAAAGTAATCCTCTATGTAGTTAATAGGATGCCATTTGGGACGCATGTTGGAGGTGCATGATGATGAACTCGTTCAGAAGTCAATCCTTTCCTCTTCAGAATGCAGTCACCACCGCTTATCACTGCTGATATTAAAAGACCCTGCTGCTGGAGCACATATAAATCGAACCAAATGTTATTGGTCGCGTACACATATTTAGCAGATATTATCGCAGGTGCAGCGAAATGCTTATGTTTCTAGGTCTAACAGTGGTACTGTTACAAAACTATACACAAATCCCCAGATATGAAAGGAAATAAGTTACGAAATACCAGAACGAGCAATGTCATATTCCGGAATATAAATATACTGCATATACATATATATATACAGTACCAGTCAAAAGGTTGGACACACCAACTCATTCAAGGTTTTTTCTTTATTTTTACTATTTTCTACATTTGTAACAGGGCGCGTACTGGCGGCAGAGAAGTCAGGCGCAGCAGAGCGAAAACTGATTTACAACGGTGTCGTTTAATAAACATAAAAACCACCGTAAACAGAACAATCAATGAATGGGTCAAACAAAACCCAGTCTCCACCAGCATAACGTGCACAAGCACTACAAGAAACAAATCCGCACAAGGACATGGGGGGAATAGAGGGTTAAATACACAACATGTAATTGATGGAATTGAAACCAGGTGTGAGGGAAGACAAGACAAAACCAAAGGAAAATGAAAGGTGGATCGGCGATGGCTAGAAGGCCGGTGACGTCGACCGCCGAAAGCCGCCCGAACCAGGCGGAAGTCGTGACAACATTATAGAATAATAGTGAAGACATCAAAACTATGAAATAACACATTTGGAATCATGTAGTAACCAAAAAAGTGTTAAACAAATCTAAATATATTTTATATTTAAGATTCTTCAAAGTAGCCACCCTTTGCTTTGCACACTCTTGTCATTCTCTCAACCAGCTTCATGAATGCTTTTCCAACAGTCTTGAAGGAATTCCCACATATGCTGAGCACTGCTTTTCCAACTCATCCTAAACCATATCAATTGGGTTGAGGTCGGGTGATTGTGGAGGCCAGGTCATCTGATGCAGCACTCCATCACTCTCCTTCTTGGTCAAATAGCTATTACACAGCCTGGAGGTGTGTTTTGGGTCATTGTCCTGTTGAAAAACAAATGCTAGTCCCATTAAGCGCAAACCAGATGGGATGGCGTATAGTTGCAGAATGACGTGTTAGCCATGATGGTTAAGTGTGCCTTGAATTCTAAATAAATCCCTAACAGTGTCACCAGCAAAGCACCACCACACCATCACACCTCATCAATGCTTCATGGTGGGATCCACACATGCAGAGATCATCTGTTCACTTACTCTGCATCTCACAAAGACACAGATGTTGGAACCAAAAATCTCAAATTTTGACTCATCAGACCAAAGGACAGATTTCCACCGGTCGAATGTCCATTGCTTGTGTTTCTTGGCCCAAACAAGTCTCTTCTTATTATCGGTGTCCTTTAGTAGTGGTTTCTTTGCAGCAGTTCGACCATGAAGGCCTGATTCACGCAGTCTCCTCTGAACAGTTGATGTTACTTGAACTCTGTGAAACATTTATTTGGGCTGCAATCTGAGGTGCAATTAACTCTAATGAACTTGTCTTCTGCGGCAGAGGTAACTCTGGGTCTTCCTTTCCTGTGGCGGTCCTCATGAGAGCCAGTTTCATCATAGCGCTTGATGGTTTTTGCGACTGCACTTGAAGAAACTTTCAAAGTTCTAGAAATGTTCCATATTGACTGACCTTCATGTCTTAAAGTAATGATGGACTGTCGTTTCTCTTTGCTTATTTAAAATGTTCTTGCCATAATATGGACTTGGTGTTTTATCCAAATAGGGCTATCTTTTGTATACCCCCTACCTTGTCACAACACAACTGATTGGCTCAAATGCATTAAGAATTAGAAAAATTCCACAAATTAACTTTTAACAAGGCGCACCTGTTAATTGAAATGCATTCCAGTTGACTACCTCATGAAGCTGTTTTGGTGAATGCCAAGAGCGTGCAAAGCAGGGTAGAGTACCGGGTGGTAGCCAGCTAGTAACAGGCCGGCTAGCGGTGACTGTTTAACAGTCTGATGTCCTGGAGATATAAGCTGGTTTTAGTCTCTCGGTCACAGCTTTGATTCACCAGTACTGTCTCTGTCTTCTAGATGGTAGCGGGGTGAACAGGCCGTAGCTCGGGTGGCTGAGAACCTTGATGATCTTCTTGGCCTTCATGTGACACAGGGTGCTGTAGATGTCCTGGAGGACAAACAGTGATGTGTTGTGCTGACCGCGCCACCCTCTGGAGTGCCTTGCGGTTGTGGACGGTGCAATTGCCGTACCAGGAGGTGATACAGTCTGTCTGACAGGATGCTCTCATTGGTGCATTTGTAGAACTTTGTGAGGGACTGAGGGGCCATGCGGAATTTCTTCAGCCTCCTGAGGTTGAAGAGGCGCTATTGCGCCTTCTTCACCACACTGTCTGTGTGCATAGACCATTTTAGGTTGTCAGTGATATGCATGCCGAAGAACTTTAAGCTTTCCACCTTATCCACTGCGGCCCATCGATGTGGATAGTGGCGTGCTCCCTCTGCTGTCTCCTGAAGTCCACGATCAGCTCCTTTGTTTTGTTGATGTTGAGGGAGAGGTTATTTTCCTGGCACAACGCCGTCAGGGCCCTCATTTCCTCCCTCTAGGCTGTCTAATCGTTGTTGGTAATCAGGCCTACCACTGTTGTGTTGTCAGAAAACCTGATGATTGAGTTGGAGGCGTGCGTTGCCCCGCAGTCATGGGTGAACAGGGAGTACAGGAGGGACCTAAGCACGCACCCTTGTGGGGCCCCCAGTGTTGAGTATCAGTGTGGTGGAGGTGTTGTTGCCTACCTTCACGAACCTGGGGTCGACCCATCAGGAAGTCCAGGACCCAGTTGCACAGGGCGGGTTTCAGACCCAAGGCCGTGAGCTTAGTGCTTCATGATGAGAGAAATGAGTCCTATGGGTGATAGTCATTTAGTTCATTTACTTTGTATTCTTGGGTACAGGAACAATGGTGGACATCTTGAAGCAAGTGGGGACAGCAGTCTGGGATAGGGAGAGATTTAATATGAGATTTAATATGTCCATAAACATTGCACAAGATGCAAAATATATTTTAATGTGAAACAAACAAGAAATAAGACAAAAAAACAGAAAACTTGAGTGTGCATAACTATTCACCCCCCTAAAGTCAATACTTTGTTGAGCCACCCCTTGCAGCAATTACAGCTGCAAGTCTCTTGGCTATGTCTCTATAAGCTTGGCACATCTACTCACTGAGATTTTTGCCCATTCTTCAAGGCAAAACTGCTCCAGCTCCTTCAAGTAAGATGGGTTCCGCTGGTGTACAGCAATCTTTAAGTCATAGCACAGATTCTCAATTGGATTGAGGTCTGGGCTTTGACTAGGCCATTCCAAGACATTTAAATGTTTTCCCCTTAAACCACTCGAGAGTTGCTTCAGCAGTATGCTTAGGGTCATTGTCCTGCTGGATGGTGAACCTCCGTCCCAGTCTCAAATCTTGGGAAGACTGAAACAGGTCACCCTCAAGAATTTCCCTGTATTTAGCGCCATCCATCATTCCTTCAATTCTGAACAGTTTCCCAGTTCCTGCCGATGAAAAACATCCCCACAGCATGATGCTGCCACCACCATGCTTCACTGTTGGGGATGGTTTTCTCGGGGTGATGAGAGGTGTTGTGTTTGCGCCAGATATATAGTTTTCCTTGATGGCATAAAAGCTCAATTTTAGTCTCATCTGACCAGAGTACCTTCTTCCATATGCTTGTGGAGTCTCCCACATGCCTTTTGGTGAACACCAAACGGGTTTGCTTATTTTTTTCTTTAAGCAATGGCTTTTTTTCTGGCCACTCTTCTGTAAAGCCCAGCTCTGTGGAGTGTACGGCTTAATGTAGTCCAATGGACAGATACTTCAAACTCTGCTGTGGAGCTTTGCAGCTCCTTCAGGGTTATCTTTGGTCTCTTTGTTGCGTCTCTGATTAATGTCCTCCTTGCCTGGTCTATGAGTTTTGGTGGGCGGCCATCTCCTTGCCGTGGATAAATGTTGTGGTTCGCGCTTTCAGTTTTGCGTGATTGCTGCCATCTATCCACGGTTTCTAGTTTGGATAAGTTGTAATCCTCACAGTGGGAACAACATCCTCTATGCACTTCCTGATGAACTCAGTCACCGAGTCAGTGTTTACGTCAATACTATTCTCATTACAGGTAGTTGCTAAAAATTGGGTGCGCACACACACGTACACACATACAAAGACCAATGCTCTCTCTCTGACAGACAGACAGACACATTAAGAGTAGTATTTCTGGGTCTAGTACTGATTAGGTGTGAAGCATCAGTAATCAGTCAGGAGGCTGAGGATGCTTTTAGGACAGGACAGGGACAGGAGAAGACTAAAATACAGCAACAGAATATTATCAACCTGAAAGACTCTAAATGTGTCCCAAATGGCTCCCTTTATAAAGCCCATAGGGCCCTGGTCAAAAGTAGTGCACTACATAGTGAATAGTGTGCCATTTAACTCCCATTCTCTCTATGTTCTATCTAACTACTATTCCACAGGGGGGTGGAAAGAGCCAGAAGTTGTTTGTCATTTTTATATCGGAAGGAACTGTGAAATGGAAGAACTTCAGTCTGTCTGTCTGTCTGTCTGTCTGTCTGTCTGTCTGTCTGTCTGTCTGTCTGTCTGTCTGTCTGTCTGTCTGTCTGTCTGTCTGTCTGTCTGTCTGTCTGTCTGTCTGTCTGTCTGTCTGTCTGTCTGTCTGTCTGTCTGTCTGTCTGTCTGTCTGTCTGTCTGTCTGTCTGTCTGTCTCTCTCTCTGTCTCTGTCTCTGTCTCTCTCTCTCTCTCTATAACAGTTGAGTGCAGTAGCGAGGTGGTCTATTACTTTCTCTCCCTTCCCATTTGTGAATTCAGTCCTTTATTGAGCTGCCGTGGAGTCTGCTGTTGATTAAAACTTCTGGATTCTCCAGGTAGAGATGGGGAGCATGCCACACACACGCGTCCCCCCCCACCCTACAGTCAGACACAGTTCCTAAACAACCTCTATATTATGGAGATATTCAAATGAGATTCAGGGTTTAGACACTATCTCCTGCTAAATGGAATGGTAGGAAGGAATTGGAATGTCCAGATGGTGGAACACCACATTATAATCTACCCTAAAGATCAGTATTGGATTTATGTTGATTATAGGATTTTCCATTTTGCGCTTTTATGATGGGTTAGATTATAAAATATTGTTTGCTATAGGTCTAGTAATCTTACTGTAATCTTAATTCCTAGATTAGTTGAACTTTTGGTATTATCACAGTGAAATGTCATATTTACATACATTCATTGGTAAAATTCTCAAGCATCTGTTTAAAAGTAAAATAGGCAGGCTTTCCTTTATAAAAAATAAGTGATGCATTCTATGGGTCTGAATTTCCTGCTGTTTTATCCTCTTGACATGTTCAAGTGATGTGTCATTTAGTCTGTCTGATCCTCCAAATAAACTCAATCACCGGAGAAATGGATCAAAACAAGATTGTATGGAATTGATTTAGGTTGGGGGATGGGTCAGTGTGTGAGTGTGTGTGTGTGTGTGTGTGTGCACGCGTGCGTGTGTGTGAAGAATGAAGCAGTAATACTATTGAACCTCCAGTGGCTGAATCGATCCTTAGCCAGCTATCATGAGATCCCACCTGAACACTGGAGAAGGAAAAGAGAATGGCTTAGAGAGAGAGAGAGAGAGAGAGAGAGAGAGAGAGAGAGAGAGAGAGAGAGAGAGAGAGAGAGAGAGAGAGAGAGAGAGAGAGCGAGAGCGAGAGCGAGAGCGAGAGCGAGCATCAGAGGTGAAGGAACAGGTGTCCCTGTTCCTCCTTCATACTACAGGAAGATAGATCACTGGCTGGCCGAACCTTCGTCCATCTGTCCTCTTTCTATCCTCCTATCCTTCCTCTTACCCTCCTATCTTTCCTGCTCCCATCATCATCCCTCCCTAACTAATACTCTCCCCCCTCCTCCTCTTCCTCCTCCCTCCCTAACTCATTTCCTACCCTCTATTCCAGTTAAATATGAAGCGTTGTGGATGGTGGTGTGGATGTGGCTTCATGAAACTTCCATGTGTATTGATCCTGATGATGGAGCTGATCGAGTTGATTGGGAGGTGAATCCCTACAGTTGCTGATTATAAAGTTAATGATGTTTTCATGTTTACTGGTTAGGATTGGGTCTTTTTGGAGAGTGATGTGATTCATGTATCTCTCTCTCTCTATCTTACCCTATCTCTCTCTCTATCTTGCCCTATCTCTCTCTCTCTCTCTCTATCTCTCTCTCTCTAACTTGCCCTATCCCTCTCTCTCTCTCTCTCTCTCACCCTATCTCTCTATCTTGCCCTCTCTGTCTCTCTCTCTAACTTGCCCTATCTCTCTCTCTCTCTCTCTCTCTCTCTCTCTCTCTCTGTCTGTCTTGCCCTCCATCTCTCTATCTTGCCCTCTCTCTCTCCCTCTGTCTCTCTATCTTGCGCTCTTACACACAGACACACAGACAGACTACGTGGCTTTTATTATCTAAAAGGCTATTTTCTAACATATCCTGTGTCATAATATCTTGTGAAAAATCATAGACCCTCAGCTGGTTAGTGTAATAAGCACACAGGACTAATCCTAGTCTGAATCCTACTTACGACTTAAAGGGGTCATAGGAGAGAAAATAACTGTTATTTCTCTGTAATATTTGAAGATGTGATTTTCTCATTGTTTTGGCGTGATTCATATCCTTACCAGCTGGCCTGAACTGATTTTTCACTCTGACCTAGTCTCTGTCTCATCTCCCTCTTTTCTCAGTTCATCTCTCCAGGCTCCCATTTGCCTATGCCGTGGTCAACCTCTCTCTTCATGTGACGTATCTTTCCTTCTCTCTGTCCATATCATTGTGTAAAATGGAAACAGCAAAAAGAGATGGGGAGGGAGAAAGAGAGAATCAAATCAAATCAAATGTTGTTTGTCACATGCGCCGAATTCAACAGGTGTAGACCTTACAGTGAAATGCTCACTTACAATGCAGTTTTAATAAAAATACCTGTCAAGTAAAAAATAATTATAATAATTGATGAGTAAAAAATAAGAAATGGAAGTAACAAATAATAAAACAGCAGCTGAAGAATAACATTAGCAAGGCTATATACAGGGTGTTACGGTACAGAGTCAATGTGGAGGCTATATACAGGGTGTTACGGTACAGAGTCAATGTGGAGGCTATATACAGGGTGTTACGGTACAGAGTCAATGTGGAGGCTATATACAGGGTGTTACGGTACAGAGTCAATGTGGAGGCTATATACAGGGTGTTACGGTACAGAGTCAATGTGGAGGCTATATACAGGGTGTTACGGTACAGAGTCAATGTGGAGGCTATATACAGGGTGTTACGGTACAGAGTCAATGTGGAGGCTATATACAGGGTGTTACGGTACAGAGTCAATGTGGAGGCTATATACAGGGTGTTACGGTACAGAGTCAATGTGGAGGCTATATACAGGGTGTTACGGTACAGAGTCAATGTGGAGGCTATATACAGGGTGTTACGGTACAGAGTCAATGTGGAGGCTATATACAGGGTGTTACGGTACAGAGTCAATGTGGAGGCTATATACAGGGTGTTACGGTACAGAGTCAATGTGGAGGCTATATACAGGGTGTTACGGTACAGAGTCAATGTGGAGGCTATATACAGGGTGTTACGGTACAGAGTCAATGTGGAGGCTATATACAGGGTGTTACGGTACAGAGTCAATGTGGAGGCTATATACAGGGTGTTACGGTACAGAGTCAATGTGGAGGCTATATACAGGGTGTTACGGTACAGAGTCAATGTGGAGGCTATATACAGGGTGTTACTGTACAGAGTCAATGTGGAGGCTATATACAGGGTGTTACGGTACAGAGTCAATGTGGAGGCTATATACAGGGTGTTACGGTACAGAGTCAATGTGGAGGCTATATACAGGGTGTTACGGTACAGAGTCAATGTGGAGGCTATATACAGGGGGTACCGGTACAGAGACAATGTGGAGGCTATATACAGGGGGTACCGGTACAGAGACAATGTGGAGGCTATATACAGGGTGTTACGGTACAGAGTCAATGTGGAGGCTATATACAGGGGGGTACCGGTACAGAGTCAATGTGGAGGCTATATACAGGGGGTTACGGTACAGAGTCAATGTGGAGGCTATATACAGGGGGTACCGGTACAGAGTCAATGTGGAGGCTATATACAGGGGGTTACGGTACAGAGTCAATGTGGAGGCTATATACAGGGGGTACCGGTACAGAGTCAATGTGGAGGCTATATACAGGGGGTTACGGTACAGAGTCAATGTGGAGGCTATATACAGGGTGTTACGGTACAGAGTCAATGTGGAGGCTATATACAGGGTGTTACGGTACAGAGTCAATGTGGAGGCTATATACAGGGTGTTACGGTACAGAGTCAATGTGGAGGCTATATACAGGGGGGTACCGGTACAGAGTCAATGTGGAGGCTATATACAGGGTGTTACGGTACAGAGTCAATGTGGAGGCTATATACAGGGTGTTACGGTACAGAGTCAATGTGGAGGCTATATACAGGGGGGTACCGGTACAGAGTCAATGTGGAGGCTATATACAGGGTGTTACGGTACAGAGTCAATGTGGAGGCTATATACAGGGTGTTACGGTACAGAGTCAATGTGGAGGCTATATACAGGGTGTTACGGTACAGAGTCAATGTGGAGGCTATATACAGGGGGTACCGGTACAGAGTCAATGTGGAGGCTATATACAGGGGGTACCGGTACAGAGTCAATGTGGAGGCTATATACAGGGTGTTACGGTACAGAGTCAATGTGGAGGCTATATACAGGGGGTACCGGTACAGAGTCAATGTGGAGGATATATACAGGGGGTACCGGTATAGAGTCAATGTGGAGGCTATATACAGGGGGTACCGGTATAGAGTCAATGTGGAGGCTATATACAGGGGGTACCGGTACAGAGTCAATGTGGAGGATATATACAGGGTGTTACGGTACAGAGTCAATGTGGAGGCTATATACAGGGGGTACCGGTACAGAGTCAATGTGGAGGATATATACAGGGGGTACCGGTACAGAGTCAATGTGGAGGCTATATACAGGGTGTTACGGTACAGAGTCAATGTGGAGGCTATATACAGGGGGTACCGGTATAGAGTCAATGTGGAGGCTATATACAGGGTGTTACGGTACAGAGTCAATGTGGAGGCTATATACAGGGGGTACCGGTATAGAGTCAATGTGGAGGCTATATACAGGGTGTTACGGTACAGAGTCAATGTGGAGGATATATACAGGGGGGTACCGGTACAGAGTCAATGTGGAGGCTATATACAGGGGGTACCGGTACAGAGTCAATGTGGAGGCTATATACAGGGGGTACCGGTACAGAGTCAATGTGGAGGCTATATACAGGGTGTTACGGTACAGAGTCAATGTGGAGGCTATATACAGGGTGTTACGGTACAGAGTCAATGTGGAGGCTATATACAGGGGGTACCGGTATAGAGTCAATGTGGAGGCTATATACAGGGTGTTACGGTACAGAGTCAATGTGGAGGCTATATACAGGGGGTACCGGTATAGAGTCAATGTGGAGGCTATATACAGGGTGTTACGGTACAGAGTCAATGTGGAGGCTATATACAGGGGGTACCGGTATAGAGTCAATGTGGAGGCTATATACAGGGTGTTACGGTACAGAGTCAATGTGGAGGCTATATACAGGGGGTACCGGCATAGAGTCAATGTGGAGGCTATATACAGGGGGTACCGGCATAGAGTCAATGTGGAGGCTATATACAGGGGGTACCGGCATAGAGTCAATGTGGAGGCTATATACAGGGGGTACCGGCACAGAGTCAATGTGGAGGCTATATACAGGGGGTACCGGTACAGAGTCAATGTGGAGGCTATATACAGGGGGTACCGGCACAGAGTCAATGTGGAGGCTATGTACAGGGGGTACCGGTACAGAGTCAATGTGGAGGCTATATACAGGGGGTACCGGTACAGAGTCAATGTGGAGGCTATATACAGGGGGTACCGGCATAGAGTCAATGTGGAGGCTATATACAGGGGGTACCGGTATAGAGTCAATGTGGAGGCTATATACAGGGGGTACCGGCATAGAGTCAATGTGGAGGCTATATACAGGGGGTACCGGCATAGAGTCAATGTGGAGGCTATATACAGGGGGTACCGGTACAGAGTCAATGTGGAGGCTATATACAGGGGGTACCGGTACAGAGTCAATGTGGAGGCTATATACAGGGGGTACCGGTACAGAGTCAATGTGGAGGCTATATACAGGGGGTACCGGTACAGAGTCAATGTGGAGGCTATATACAGGGGGTACCGGTACAGAGTCAATGTGGAGGCTATATACAGGGGGTACCGGTATAGAGTCAATGTGGAGGCTATATACAGGGGGTACCGGTATAGAGTCAATGTGGAGGCTATATACAGGGGGTACCGGTACAGAGTCAATGTGGAGGCTATATACAGGGGGTACCGGTACAGAGTCAATGTGGAGGCTATATACAGGGGGTACCGGTACAGAGTCAATGTGGAGGCTATATACAGGGGGTACCGGTACAGAGTCAATGTGGAGGCTATATACAGGGGGTACCGGTACAGAGTCAATGTGGAGGCTATATACAGGGGGGTACCGGCATAGAGTCAATGTGGAGGCTATATACAGGGGGTACCGGTATAGAGTCAATGTGGAGGCTATATACAGGGGGTACCGGTATAGAGTCAATGTGGAGGCTATATACAGGGGGTACCGGTATAGAGTCAATGTGGAGGCTATATACAGGGGGTACCGGTATAGAGTCAATGTGGAGGCTATATACAGGGGGTACCGGTACAGAGTCAATGTGGAGGCTATATACAGGGGGTACCGGTACAGAGTCAATGTGGAGGCTATATACAGGGGGTACCGGTACAGAGTCAATGTGGAGGCTATATACAGGGGGTACCGGTACAGAGTCAATGTGGAGGCTATATACAGGGGGTACCGGTATAGAGTCAATGTGGAGGCTATATACAGGGGGTACCGGTACAGAGTCAATGTGGAGGCTATATACAGGGGGTACCGGTATAGAGTCAATGTGCGGGGGCACCGGTTAGTCGAGGTAATTGAGGTAATATATACATGTAGGTAGAGGTATTAAGGTGACTATGCATAGATAATAACAGAGAGTAACTAGCATGATAGAGACAGAGATAATGAGAGAGAGAGAGAGGGAGATGATCCACTCTCAGACACTTTATTGTACAGTGGCTTGCGAAAGTATTCACCCCCCTTGGCATTTTTCCTATTTTGTTGCCTTACAACCTGGAATTAAAATGGATTTTTGGGGGGTTTGTATCATTTGATTTACACAACATGCGTACCATTTTGAAGATGAACAATATATTTTAATGTGAAACCAACAAGAAATAAGACAAAAAAACAGAAAACTTGAGCATGCATGACTATTCACTTCCCCGAAGTCAATACTTTGTAGAACCACGTTTGGCAGCAATTACAGCTGCAAGTCTCTTGGGGTATGTATCTATAAGCTTGGCACATACAGTGGGGAGAACAAGTATTTGATACACTGACGATTTTGCAGGTTTTCCTACTTACAAAGCATGTAGAGGTCTGTAATCTTTATCATAGGTACACTTCAACTGTGAGAGAAGGAATCTAAAACAAAAATCCAGAAAATCACATTGTATGATTTTTAAGTAATTAATTTGCATTTTATTGCATGACATAAGTATTTGATACATCAGAAAAGCAGAACTTAATATTTGGTACAGAAACCTTAGTTTGCAATTACAGAGATCATACGTTTCCTGTAGTTCTTGACCAGGTTTGCACACACTGCAGCAGGGATTTTGGCCCACTCCTCCATACAGACCTTCTCCAGATCCTTCAGGTTTCGGGGCTGTCGCTGGGCAATACGGACTTTCGGCTCCCTCCAAAGATTTTCTATTGGGTTCAGGTCTGGAGACTGGCTAGGCCACTCCAGGACCTTGAGATGCTTCTTACGGAGCCACTCCTTAGTTGCCCTGGCTGTGTGTTTCGGGTCGTTGTCATGCTGGAAGACCCAGCCACGACCCATCTTCAATGCTCTTACTGAGGGAAGGAGGTTGTTGGTCAAGATCTCGCGATACATGGCCCCATCCATCCTCCCCTCAATACGGTGCAGTCGTCCTGTCCCCTTTGCAGAAAAGCATCCCCAAAGAATGATGTTTCCACCTCCATGCTTCACGGTTGGGATGGTGTTCTTGGGGTTGTACTCATCCTTCTATTCCTCCAAACACGGCGAGTGGAGTTTAGAGCAAAAAGCTCTATTTTTGTCTCATTAGACCACATGACCTTCTCCCATTCCTCCTCTGGATCATCCAGATGGTCATTGGCAAACTTCAGACGGGCCTGGACATGCGCTGGCTTGAGCAGGGGGACCTTGCGTGCGCTGCAGGATTTTAATCCATGACGGCGTAGTGTGTTACTAATGGTTTTCTTTGAGACTGTGGTCCCAGCTCTCTTCAGGTCATTGACCAGGTCCTGCCGTGTAGTTCTGGGCTGATCCCTCACATTCCTCATGATCATTGATGCCCCACGAGGTGAGATCTTGCATGGAGCCCCAGACCGAGGGTGATTGACCGTCATCTTGAACTTCTTCCATTTTCTAATAATTGTGCCAACAGTTGTTGCCTTCTCACCAAGCTGCTTGCCTATTGTCCTGTAGCCCATCCCAGCCTTGTACAGGTCTACAATTTATCCCTGATGTCCTTACACAGCTCTCTGGTCTTGGCCATTGTGGAGAGGTTGGAGTCTGTTTGATTGAGTGTGTGGACAGGTGTCTTTTATACAGGTAACGAGTTCAAACAGGTGCAGTTAATACAGGTAATGAGTGGAGAACAGGAGGGCTTCTTAAAGAAAAACTAACAGGTCTGTGAGAGCCGGAATTCTTACTGGTTGGTAGGTGATCAAATACTTATGTCATGCAATAAAATGCAAATTAATTACTTAAAAATCATACAATGTGATTTTCTGGATTTTTGTTTTAGATTCCGTCTCTCACAGTTGAAGTGTACCTATGATAAAAATTACAGACCTCTACATGCTTTGTAAGTAGGAAAACCTGCAAAATCGGCAGTGTATCAAATACTTGTTCTCCCCACTGTATACCCACTGGGATTTTTGCCCATTCTTCAGCTCTTTCAAGTAGGATGGGTTCCGCTGGTGTACAGCAATCTGTAAGTCATACCACAGATTCTCAATTGGATTGAGGTCTGGGCTTTGACTAGGCCATTCCAAGACATTTAAATGTTTTCCCCTTAAACCACTCGAGAGTTGCTTCAGCAGTATACTTAGGGTCATTGTCCTGCTGGATGGTGAACCTCCGTCCCAGTCTCAAATCTCTGGAAGACTGAAACAGGTCACCCTCAAGAATTTCCCTGTATTTAGCGCCATCCATCATTTCTTCAATTCTGAACAGTTTCCCAGTTCCTGCCGATGAAAAATATCCCCACAGCATGATATTGCCACCACCATGCTTCACTGTGGGGATGGTTTTCTCGGGGTGATGAGAGTTGGGTTTGCGCCAGATATATAGTTTTCCTTGATGGCATAAAAGCTCAATTTTAGTCTCATCTGACCAGAGTACCTTCTTCCATATGCTTGTGGAATCTCCCACATGCCTTTTGGCGAACACCAAATGTGTTTGCTTATTTTTTTCTTTAAGCAATGGCTTTTTTCTGGCCACTCTTCTGTAAAGCCCAGCTCTGTGGAGTGTACGGCTTAAAGTGGTCCTATGGACAGATACTCCAATCTCCGTTGTGGAGCTTTGCAGCTCCTTCAGGGTTATCTTTGCTCTCTTTGTTGCCTCTCTGATTAATCCCCTCCTTGCCTGGTCCGTGAGTTTTGATGGGTGGCCCTCTCTTGACAGGTTTGTTGTGGTGCCATATTATTTCCATTTTTTAATAATGTATTTAATTGTGCTCTGTGAGATGTTCAAAGTTTCTGATATTTTTTAGAACCCAACCCTGATCTGTACTTCTCCACAACTTTGTCCCTGACCTGTTTGGAAAGCTCCTGGGTCTTCATGGTGCCGTTTGCTTGGTGGTGCCCCTTGCTTAGTGGTGTTGCACACTCTGGGGCCTTTCAGAACAGGTGTTTATATATTGAGATCATGTGACAGATCATGTGACGCTTAGATTGCACACAGGTGAACTTGATTTAACAAATTATGTGACTTCTGAAGGTAATTGGTTGCAGCAGATCTTATTTAGGGGCTTCATAGCAAAGGGGTGAATACATATGCACGTACAACTTTTCCGTTTTGTAAGTCATGTAAGTAATCAAATTTTTTGTAAGTATTTTTTTTCATTTCACTTCACCAATTTGGACTATTTTCTGTATGTCCATTACATGAAATCCAAATAAAAAATCTATTTAAATTACAGGTTGTAATGCAACAAAATAGGAAAAAACGCCAAGGGGGATGAATACTTTTGCAAGGCACTGTACATCTGTATTTTATCTGGGGGTCTATCATAAAGAGCCTGGCAGGCCTGCAGGAGCAAGCTTCTCCACCAGCTCTCCAAGGGATTGTTTCTGGGGTCCGGTGGGTCAGGCTGTCTCCTCAGAAGGGAGGCGAGTTGGGCTTACACCCTCAGACAACACCCTGGCTGGGGCCTACGGGGCCTACAGACGGCAAGCAGAGAGAGACACACACACAGAGACTGTTCACAGGAATAGAGGAATAGAGAGTAGAGGAATAGAGGTATAGAGGAGTAAAGGAATAGAGAATAGAGAATAGGATAGAGGAATAGAGGAATAGAGAGTAGAGGAATAGAGGTATAGAGGAGTAAAGGAATAGAGGAATAGAGGAATAGAGAGTAGAGGAATAGAGGAATAGAGAACAGAGGAATAGAGGTATAGAGGAATAGAGGAATAGAGGAATAGAGGAATAGAGGTATAGAGGAATAGAGGAATAGAGGAATAGAGAGTAGAGGAATAGAGGTATAGAGAGTAGAGGATTAGAGAATAGAGGAATAGAGGTATAGAGGAGTAAAGGAATAGAGAATAGAGGAATAGAGAATATAGGAATAGAGAGTAGAGGAATAGAGGTATAGAGGAGTAAAGGAATAGAGAATAGAGGAATAGAGAATAGAGGAATAGAGGAATAGAGAACAGAGGAATAGAGGTATAGAGGAATAGAGGAATAGAGGAATAGAGGAATAGAGGTATAGAGGAATAGAGGAATAGAGGAATAGAGAGTAGAGGAATAGAGGTATAGAGAGTAGAGGAATAGAGAATAGAGGAATAGAGGTATAGAGGAGTAAAGGAATAGAGAATAGAGGAATAGAGAATATAGGAATAGAGAGTAGAGGAATAGAGGTATAGAGGAGTAAAGGAATAGAGAATAGAGGAATAGAGAATAGAGGAATAGAGAGTAGAGGAATAGAGGTATAGAGAGTAGAGGAATAGAGAATAGAGGAATAGAGAGTAGAGGAATAGAGGTACAGAGAGTAAAGGAATAGAGGGATAGAGGAATAGAGGAATAGAGAGTAGAGGAATAGAGGAATAGAGGAATAGAGAGTAGAGGAATAGAGGAATAGAGAACAGAGTAATAGAGGTATAGAGGAGTAAAGGAATAGAGAATAGAGGAATAGAGGAATAGAGGTATAGAGGAGTAAAGGAATAGAGAATAGAGGAATAGAGGATAGAGGAAATGAGAATAGAGAAATAGAGGATAAAGGAATAGAGAATAGAGGAATAGAGAATAGAGGAATAGAGGTATAGAGGAGTAAAGGAATAGAGAATAAAGGAATAGAGAATAGAGGAATAGAGGTATAGAGGAATAGAGAATAGAGGTATAGAGGTATAGAGGAGTAAAGGAATAGAGAATAGAGGTATAGAGGAGTAAAGGAATAGAGAATAGAGGAATAGAGGATAAAGGAATAGAGGAATAGAGAATAGAGGAATAGAGGTATAGAGGAGTAAAGGAATAGAGAATAGATGAATAGAGGAATATAGGCTAGAGGAATAGAGGAATAGAGGAAATGAGAATAGAGGAATAGAGAATAGATGAATAGAGGTATATTTTATTTATTTTTTTATTTTTTTATTTTACCGTTATTTTACCAGGTAAGTTGACTGAGAACACGTTCTCATTTGCAGCAACGACCTGGGGAATAGTTACAGGGGAGAGGAGGGGGATGAATGAGCCAATTGTAAACTGGGGATTATTATATAGGAGTAAAGGAATAGAGGTATAGAGGTATAGAGGTGTAGAGGTATAGAGGATTAGAGAATAGAGGAATAGAGGTATATAGGAAGAGAGAAGAGAATAGAGGAATAGAGAATAGAGGGATAGAGGAATAGAGAATAGAGGAATGTGTTCCTATAGTGATATACTCTCTGGGATAGTGAGACCAAGCTGTGTAATTACTTACATTAGTTGTTGATCAGCACATGTGAACAACATTGTTAGAGAGACCACAGGACACACACACACGCTCTATCTCATCTCTGGTGCAGTTTATTAACCTCTAAGGCTGCTGACTGTGACTGTATTATCTACTTCATTTGTTTTGGCAATGTTAACACATGTTTCCCATGCCTATAAAGCCCTTTGAATTGAAATTGAATTGCATTACTGTACTGAGTTACTCCACTCCTCTCCCGTAACATTGTACATTCTGCCAAAGCTTACTCTGGATATTTACAATATTAAAATAATAATAATCAAAATTGTCAACGGGACAACAGTAACAACAATAACCAAGGGTCAAAATAACCATTGAACAATAACAATAAGCATAGAGGACATGTGCAGGTTGGTTGGTCTGTCAGACACTGTCCTTCAACTTATGGCAGGCAGCAATGTATGTACCCTTCTCACTGAGCCTGTACTTTGTCAAGGTTTTGATCAGTAACCATGGTCAAATACTTAGTCACGGTGACCTGTTGATTTAGGGCCAGATAGCACTGCATTTTGCTTTGTGCTTGTGTTTCCCAATAAGCAATGTAGTTTTGTTTTGACTATGTTGTAATTTGGTTTATTCTGATTGATTGGATGTTCTGGTCCTGAGGCTTCAGTGTGTTAGTAGAACAGGTTTGTGAACTCAGCCCTGGGACCAGCTGGATGAGGGGACTCTTTTCTTTGCTCAGCTCTTGGCATTGCAGGGCTTGGTAGTGATATGAGAGGGGGTCACTGTATTTTAGATGTTTCAAAACTTAATTTATCTTTTTTGAGTTTTTATTATTTGTGGATATTGGCCTAATTCTGCCCTGCATGCATTGTTTGTAGTTTTCCTCTGGACATGTAGGAGAATCTTAAAGAACTCTGCATGCAGGGTTTCAATGGGGTGTTTTATCACATTTCAGGTGAGACCCATATGCAGACAACGTCAAAGTAACAACAGTGTATTACTCCAACAAGGGCAGGTGAAAGGCAGGTCCAGGGCAGGCAGGGGTCAGTAATCCAGATAGGTGGGGCAAAGGTACAGGATGTCAGGCAGGTTCAGGGTCAGGGTAGGCAGGGGTCAGTAATCCAGATAGGTGGGGCAAAGGTACAGGATGTCAGGCAGGTTCAGGGTCAGGGTAGGCAGGGGTCAGTAATCCAGATAGGTGGGGCAAAGGTACAGGATGTCAGGCAGGTTCAGGGTCAGGGTAGGCAGGGGTCAGTAATCCAGATAGGTGGGGCAAAGGTACAGGATGTCAGGCAGGCTCAGGGTCAGGGTAGGCAGGGGTCAGTAATCCAGATAGGTGGGGCAAAGGTACAGGATGTCAGGCAGGTTCAGGGTCAGGGTAGGCAGGGGTCAGTAATCCAGATAGGTGGGGCAAAGGTACAGGATGTCAGGCAGGCTCAGGGTCAGGGTAGGCAGGGGTCAGTAATCCAGATAGCTGGGGCAAAGGTACAGGATGTCAGGCAGGTTCAGGGTCAGGGTAGGCAGGGGTCAGTAATCCAGATAGCTGGGGCAAAGGTACAGGATGACAGGCAGGTTCAGGGTCAGGGTAGGCAGGGGTCAGTAATCCAGATAGGTGGGGCAAAGGTACAGGATGTCAGGCAGGTTCAGGGTCAGGGTAGGCAGGGGTCAGTAATCCAGATAGGTGGGGCAAAGGTACATGATGTCAGGCAGGTTCAGGGTCAGGGTAGGCAGGGGTCAGTAATCCAGATAGGTGGGGCAAAGGTACAGGATGTCAGGCAGGTTCAGGGTCAGGGTAGGCAGGGGTCAGTAATCCAGATAGGTGGGGCAAAGGTACAGGATGTCAGGCAGGTTCAGGGTCAGGGTAGGCAGGGGTCAGTAATCCAGATAGGTGGGGCAAAGGTACAGGATGTCAGGCAGGTTCAGGGTCAGGGTAGGCAGGGGTCAGTAATCCAGATAGGTGGGGCAAAGGTACAGGATGTCAGGCAGGTTCAGGGTCAGGGTAGGCAGGGGTCAGTAATCCAGATAGGTGGGGCAAAGGTACAGGATGTCAGGCAGGTTCAGGGTCAGGGTAGGCAGGGGTCAGTAATCCAGATAGGTGGGGCAAAGGTACAGGATGTCAGGCAGGTTCAGGGTCAGGGTAGGCAGGGGTCAGTAATCCAGATAGGTGGGGCAAAGGTACATGATGTCAGGCAGGTTCAGGGTCAGGGTAGGCAGGGGTCAGTAATCCAGATAGGTGGGGCAAAGGTACAGGATGTCAGGCAGGTTCAGGGTCAGGGTAGGCAGGGGTCAGTAATCCAGATAGGTGGGGCAAAGGTACAGGATGTCAGGCAGGTTCAGGGTCAGGGTAGGCAGGGGTCAGTAATCCAGATAGGTGGGGCAAAGGTACAGGATGTCAGGCAGGTTCAGGGTCAGGGTAGGCAGGGGTCAGTAATCCAGATAGGTGGGGCAAAGGTACAGGATGTCATGCAGGTTCAGGGTCAGGGTAGGCAGGGGTCAGTAATCCAGATAGGTGGGGCAAAGGTACAGGATGTCAGGCAGGCTCAGGGTCAGGGTAGGCAGGGGTCAGTAATCCAGATAGGTGGGGCAAAGGTACAGGATGTCAGGCAGGTTCAGCGTCAGGGTAGGCAGGGGTCAGTAATCCAGATAGGTGGGGCAAAGGTACAGGATGTCAGGCAGGCTCAGGGTCAGGGTAGGCAGGGGTCAGTAATCCAGATAGCTGGGGCAAAGGTACAGGATGTCAGGCAGGTTCAGGGTCAGGGTAGGCAGGGGTCAGTAATCCAGATAGCTGGGGCAAAGGTACAGGATGTCAGGCAGGTTCAGGGTCAGGGTAGGCAGGGGTCAGTAATCCAGATAGCTGGGGCAAAGGTACAGGATGTCAGGCAGGTTCAGGGTCAGGGTAGGCAGGGGTCAGTAATCCAGATAGCTGGGGCAAAGGTACAGGATGTCACGCAGGTTCAGGGTCAGGGTAGGCAGGGGTCAGTAATCCAGATAGCTGGGGCAAAGGTACAGGATGTCAGGCAGGTTCAGGGTCAGGGTAGGCAGGGGTCAGTAATCCAGATAGCTGGGGCAAAGGTACAGGATGTCAGGCAGGCTCAGGGTCAGGGTAGGCAGGGGTCAGTAATCCAGATAGGTGGGGCAAAGGTACAGGATGTCAGGCAGGTTCAGGGTCAGGGTAGGCAGTGGTCAGTAATCCAGATAGGTGGGGCAAAGGTACAGGATGTCAGGCAGGCTCAGGGTCAGGGTAGGCAGGGGTCAGTAATCCAGATAGCTGGGGCAAAGGTACAGGATGTCAGGCAGGTTCAGGGTCAGGGTAGGCAGGGGTCAGTAATCCAGATAGCTGGGGCAAAGGTACAGGATATCAGGCAGGTTCAGGGTCAGGGTAGGAGGGGTCAGTAATCCAGATAGCTGGGGCAAAGGTACAGGATGTCAGGCAGGTTCAGGGTCAGGGTAGGCAGGGGTCAGTAATCCAGATAGCTGGGGCAAAGGTACAGGATGTCAGGCAGGTTCAGGGTCAGGGTAGGCAGGGGTCAGTAATCCAGATAGCTGGGGCAAAGGTACAGGATGTCAGGCAGGTTCAGGGTCAGGGTAGGCAGGGGTCAGTAATCCAGATAGCTGGGGCAAAGGTACAGGATGTCAGGCAGGCTCAGGGTCAGGGTAGGCAGGGGTCAGTAATCCAGATAGGTGGGGCAAAGGTACAGGATGTCAGGCAGGTTCAGGGTCAGGGTAGGCAGTGTTCAGTAATCCAGATAGGTGGGGCAAAGGTACAGGATGTCAGGCAGGCTCAGGGTCAGGGTAGGCAGGGGTCAGTAATCCAGATAGCTGGGGCAAAGGTACAGGATGTCAGGCAGGTTCAGGGTCAGGGTAGGCAGGGGTCAGTAATCCAGATAGCTGGGGAAAAGGTACAGGATGTCAGGCAGGTTCAGGGTCAGGGTAGGCAGGGGTCAGTAATCCAGATAGCTGGGGCAAAGGTACAGGATGTCAGGCAGGTTCAGGGTCAGGGTAGGCAGGGGTCAGTAATCCAGATTGCTGGGGCAAAGGTACAGGATGTCAGGCAGGTTCAGGGTCAGGGTAGGCAGGGGTCAGTAATCCAGATAGCTGGGGCAAAGGTACAGGATGTCAGGCAGGTTCAGGGTTCAGTGAAATTTTGTTACGCAAATCAAATCAAATCAAATTTTATTTGTCACATACACATGGTTAGCAGATGTTAATGCGAGTGTAGCGAAATGCTTGGGCTTCTAGTTCCAACCGTGCAGTAATTTCGAACAAGTAATCTAACCTAACAATTTCACAACAACTACCTTATACACACAAGTGTAAAGGAATGAATAAGAATATGTACTTAAAAATATATGAATGAGCGATGGCCGAAGGGCATAGGCAAGATGCAGTAGATGGTATAGAGTACGGTATATACATATGAGATGAGTAATGTAGGGTATGTAAACATTATATAAAGTGGCATTGTTTAAAGTGGCTAGTGATACATTTATTACATACATTTTTTATTATTAAAGTGGCTAGAGATGAGTCAGTATGTTGGCAGCAGCCACTCAATGTTAGTGATGGCTGTTTAACAGTCTGATGGCCTTGAGATAGAAGCTGTTTTTCAGTCTCTCGGTCCCAGCTTTGATGCACCTGTACTGACCTCGCCTTCTGGATGATAGCGGGGTGAGCAGGCAGTGGCTCGGGTGGTTGTTGTCCTTGATGATCTTTTTGGCCTTCCTGTGACATCGGGTGGTGTAGGTGTCCTGGAGGGCAGGTAGTTTGCCTCCGGTGAAGCGTTGTGCAGACCGCACCACCCTCTGGAGAGCCTTACGGTTGTGGGCGGAGCAGTTGCCGTACCAGGCGGTGATACAGCCCGACAGGATGCTCTCGATTGTGCATCTGTAAAAGTTTGTGAGTGTTTTTGGTGACAAGCCGAATTTCTTCAGCCTCCTGAGGTTGAAGAGGCGTTGCTGCTACTTCTTTACCATGCTGTCTGTGTGGGTGGACCATTTCAGTTTGTCTGTGATGTGTAGCCGAGGAACTTAAAACTTTCCACCTTCTCCACTACTGTCCCGTTGATGTGGATAGGGGGCTGCTCCCTCTGCTGTTTCCTGAAGTCCACGATCATCTAATTTGTTTTGTTGACGTTGAGTGTGAGGTTATTTTCCTGACACCACACTCCGAGGGCCCTCACCTCCTCCCTGTAGGCCGTCTCGTCGTTGTTGATAATCAAGCCTACCACTGTAGTGTCATCTCCAAACTTGATGATTGAGTTGGAGGCGTGCATGGCCACGCAGTCATGGGTGAACAGGGAGTACAGGAGAGGGCTCAGAACGCACCCTTGTGGGGACCCAGTATTGAGGATCAATGGGGTGGAGATGTTGTTACCTACCCTCACCACCTGGGGGGCGGCCCGTCAGGAAGTCCAGGACCTAGTTGCACAGGGCGGGGTCGAGACCCGGGGTCTCAAGCTTAATGACGAGTTTGGAGGGTACTATGGTGTTAAATGCTGAGCTGTAGTCAATGAACAGCATTCTTACATAGGTATTCCTCTTGTCCAGATTGGTTAGGGCAGTGTGCAGTATGATTGCGATTGCGTCGTCTGTGGACCTATTGGGGCGGTAAGCAAATTGGAGTGGGTCTAGGGTGTCAGGTAGGGTGCAGGTGATATGGTCCTTGACTAGTCTCACAAAGCACTTCATGATGACGGAAGTGAGTGCTACGGGGCGATAGTCATTTAGCTCAGTTACCTTCGCTTTCTTGGGAACAGGAACAATGGTGGCCCTCTTGAAGCATGTGGGAACAGCAGACTGGGATAAGGATTGATTGAATATGCCCGTAAACACACCAGCCAGCTGGTCTGCGCATGCTCTGAGGACGCGGCTGGGGATGTCGTCTGGGCCTGCAGCCTTGCGAGGGTTAACACGTTTAAATGTTTTACTCACGTTGGCTGCAGTGAAGGAGAGCCCGCAGGTTTTGGTAGCGGGCCGTGTCAGTGGCACTGTGTTGTCCTCAAAGCGAGCAAAGAAGTTGTTTCGTTTGTCAGGGAGCAAGACATCGTGGTCCGCGACAGGGCTGGTTTTCCTTTTGGAGTCAAGGGGTGGAACAGGGGGTGGAACAGTGGCAAAGGTACCCACAGGACAAACAGAATAATATTAGTCTGAGGAGAGATTAAATAGCATTAATACAACAAAAATAATTCTAAACACACCTTTAGTTTACAAAGTTAAACATGATTGACTGTAGACCCTGCCACATACCTCTCGTGACTGAGTCGTTGAATTGCGACTCTACTTTGTCTCTATACTGATGCTTAGCTTGTGTGATTGCCACACCTCGCTGCCATAACGTGCATTTGGTTCATTGACACATTCAATTCGTTTTAGCTACATTTTAATAGGTATTTCAATTAGAATTAGTTTTTTTATGAATATTGAAGAGTGCAGGGCTCATATTGCAACCCTGGAGAACGGCTCCACCCCTGGTTAAAGACTTCTGTTATTTTCTTGCCAATTTTGATGCTGCACGTATTGCCATTATACATTGATTTAATTATGTAATATGTTTTACCCCCTACACCACTTTCAATAACTTTGTAGAACAGTCCTGTATGCCAAATAGAATCAAATGCTTTTTGGAAGTCGATAAAGCAAGCGTACATTTTGGTATTATTTTAGTGGACATGTTTATCTATCAGGGTGTGTAGGGTGTAAATATGATCAGTCGTGCAATGTTTTTGTAACGTCAGGTGAATGATGGGTGTAGAGTCAGGCGCAGAGAGAGCAAAAGTATTACGGGGAAAAAACGCTTTAATGTCCACAGCATAAAACAGGAACAGGTACAAAAAGGTGACGCCAAGACACAGGCGCAAAACAACCCACAGACCACTGTTTAAATTAAGCTGGACAGCGAAAATCCCACAATCCAATAATCCACTCACGACGTAAAACATGAACACACAAAATAAGCCCGCACAAACACTAGCGGGCGAAACTAACCTAAATAGTACCCCTCCCAAAACCCCAACAAGAAACAGGTGAAAACAATTAGACAGACATAAACTAAAAGGAAAAAGGGATCGGTGGCAGCTAGTAGACCGGCGACGACGACCGCCGAGTGCCACCCGAACGGGAAGGGGAGTCACCTTCGGTAATATTCGTGACAGTACCCCCCTCCTGACGCGCGGCCCCCGCAGCGCGCCGACGCCGGCCTCGGGGACGACCCCGGGGGCGAGGCGCAGGGCGATCCGGATGGAGGCGATGGAATTCCCTTAGTAGATTTGGATCCAATATATCCCCCACCGGGACCCAGCACCTCTCCTCCGGCCCGTACCCCTCCCAGTCCACGAGGTACTGCAGGCCCCTCACCCGGCGTCTGGAATCCAGTATGGACTTTATCGTGTACGCCGGGGACCCCTCTATATCCAGAGGGGGCGGAGGGACCTCCGGAACCTCACCTTCCTGCATGGGACCAGCTACCACCGGCCTGAGGAGAGACACATGAAACGAGGGGTTAATACGATAATACGAAGGAAGTAACAATCGATAACACACCTCGTTTATTCTCCTCAGGACTTTAAATGGCCCTACACACTGCGGACCCAGCTTCCGGCAGGGCAGGCGGAGGGGCAGGTTTCGGGTCGAGAGCCAGACCCTGTCCCCCGGTGCAAACACGGGGGCCTCACTGCGGTGACGGTCAGCGCTCTTCTTCTGCCGTCCACTCGCCTGACGCAAAGACTCCTGGACGGCTCTCCAGGTCTCCTTAGAGCGCTGCACCCACTCCTCCACCGCAGGAGCTTCGGTCTGGCTCTGATGCCATGGTGCCAGAACCGGCTGGTACCCCAACACACACTCAAATGGTGACATGTTGGTAGAGGAGTGGCTTAGTGAGTTCTGGGCAATCTCTGCCCAGGGGATGTATCTTGACCACTCCCCTGGCCGGTCCTGGCAATACGACCGCAGAAACCTACCCACCTCCTGGTTCACTCTCTCCACCTGCCCATTACTCTCCGGGTAATACCCCGAGGTCAGGCTGACCGAGACCCCCAGATGTTCCATAAACGCCTTCCATACTCTGGACGTGAACTGGGGACCCCGATCAGAAACGATATCCTCGGGCACCCCGTAGTGCCGGAAGACATGGGTAAATAGTGCCTCCGCAGTCTGCAGGGCCGTAGGGAGACCGGGCAACGGGATAAGACGGCAGGACTTAGAGAACCGATCCACAACGACCAGGATAGTGGTGTTCCCCTGAGACAAGGGAAGATCAGTAAGAAAATCCACCGATAGATGGGACCACGGCCGTTGTGGAACGGGGAGGGGTTGTAATTTCCCTCGTGGCAAATGTCTAGGAGCCTTACTCTGGGCGCACACCGAACAGGAGGAGACATAGAATCGCACGTCTCTCACCAAGGTAGGCCACCAGTACTTCCCTCTAAGACTTCGCACCGTCCTTGAAATACCCGGGTGACCTGACGAGGGTAGACTATGAGCCCATCGAATCAATTGATCACGAACAGCGAGCGGCACATACCTACGACCCTCCGGGCACTGTGGAGGCGCAGGTTCCGCCCTTAGTGCCCGCTCGATGTCCGCGTCCACCTCCCATACTACCGGTGCTACCAGCTTAGCCGCCGGAATGATGGGAGTAGGATCGATGGACCGGTCATCAGTGTCGTATAGTCGGGACAGCGCGTCAGCCTTAGTATTGAGGGAACCTGGTCGATACGAAATCGTAAAACGAAATCGGGTAAAGTACATGGCCCACCTTGCCTGACGAGGATTCAGTCTCCTAGCTGATCGGATATACTCCAGATTCTGGTGGTCGGTCCAGATGAGAAAAGGGTGCTTAGCCCCCTCAAGCCAGTGTCTCCACACCTTCAGAGCCTTGACCATGGCCAACAACTCCCTATCCCCCACATCATAATTCCGCTCCGCTGGCCCGAGCTTCTTCGGAAAAAAAGCACAGGGGCGGAGCTTCGGTGGCGTACCCGAGCGCTGGGAGAGCACAGCCCCGACCCCAGCCTCGGATGCGTCCACCTCAACTATGAACGCCAAAGAGGGGTCAGGATGCGCCAACACTGGCGCGTCGGTGAACAGCGCCTTCAAACGACAGAAAGCTCTCTCCGCCTCTGCGGACCACTGCAAGCGCACCGGGCCCCCCTTCAGCAGTGAGGTAATAGGGGCCACCACCTGACCAAAACCCCGGATAAACCTCCGGTAGTAATTGGCAAACCCTAAGAACCGCTGCACCTCCTTTACCGTGGTCGGAGTCGGCCAATTACGCACGGCTTTTACGCGGTCATCCTCCATTACCATCCCCGAGGTGGAAATGCGATAACCCAGGAAGGAAACGGCTCGTTTGGAAAACTCACATTTCTCTGCCTTCACGTACAGGTCATGCTCCAGCAGTCGCCCAAGAACCTTGCGCACCAGAGACACATGCTCGGCGCGTGTAGCGGAGTAGATCAAGATGTCGTCAATATACACCACTACACCCTGTCCGTGCAGGTCTCTGAGAATCTCATCAACGAAGGATTGAAAGATGGCTGGAGCATTCTTCAACCCATACGGCATGACGAGGTACTCATAATGGCCAGATGTGGTACTAAACGCGGTTTACCACTCATCTCCCTCCCGAATACGCACCAGATTATATGCGCTCCTGAGGTCCAATTTTGTGAAGAATCGCGCCCCGTGAAATGATTCCACCGCCGTAGCGATGAGAGGTAGTGGGTAACTAAAACCCACAGTGATAGAATTTAGACCTCGATAATCAATACACGGACGTAAACCACCCTCCTTTTTCTTCACAAAAAAGAAACTCGAGGAGGCGGGTGACATGGAGGGCCGAATGTACCCCTGTCCCAGAGCCTCAGTGATGTATGTCTCCATAGCCATCGTCTCCTCCTGGGACAACGGATACACGTGACTCCTGGGAAGTGCAGCGTTTACCTGGAGGTTTATCACGCAATCCCCCTGTCGATGGGGTGGTAATTGGGTCGCCTTCCTTTTACTGAAGGCGATAGCCAAATCGGCATACTCAGCAGGAATGCGCACGGTGGAAACCTGGTCTGGACTCTCCACCGTTGTCGCACCGATGGAAACTCCTAAACACCTGCCTGAACACTCATCAGACCACCCCTGGAGAGCTCCCTGTCTCCACGAAATCGTAGGATTGTGAATAGCCAGCCAGGGAATCCCTAACACCACCGGGAAAGCAGGTGAATCAATAAGGAACAGACTAATCCGCTCCTTATGATTACCCTGCGTCATCATAACCAGAGGTATCGTGGCCTCCCTGACCAGCCCTGACCCTAATGGTCGACTATCTAAGGAGTGCACGGGGAAAGGGGGGTCTACCTTAACGAGCGGAATCCTCAACCTCTTAGCGAGTCCGCGATCAATAAAATTCCCCGCTGCGCCTGAATCGACTAGCGCCTTATGCTGGAGAGATGGGAAAAACCTTAGAAAATAGATTAACAAAAACATGTGACCAACAGGAAGCTCTGGGAGAGTGTGGTGCTGACTCACCTGAGGTGACCGAGGAGTGTTCTGCCTGCCCTCTCGAATCCCAGATGGACTCCTCCAGCACCGACCGGAAGTGTGCCCTCTCCGGCCACAATGGGTGCAGGAGGAGCCTCCTCCTCCGGTCTCCCTAGACGCAGCCCCTCCTAGCTCCATAGGAATGGGAGCGGGGGGGGCAGGAGGTGGAACTGACAGGACCCTCTCAGAACGTCCGCGAGCAGCCAGCAGATGGTCTAGCCGGATTGACATGTCGATCAGCTCATCCAAGCTGAGCGTAGCGTCCCGACAAGCCAGCTCTCTGCGGACGTCCTCCCTTAGGCTACACCTGTAGTGGTCTATCAGGGCCCTGTCGTTCCACCCTGCTCCAGCAGCCAAAGTACGGAAATCCAGTGCAAAATCCTGCGCGCTCCTCGTCCCCTGCCGGAGATGGAACAACCTCTCACCCGCCGCTCTGCCATCTGGGGGATGATCAAACACAGCCCGGAAACGGCGGGTGAACTCCAGGTAGTGACCCCTCGCTGAGTCGGGTCCATTCCATACGGCGTTGGCCCACTCCAGGGCCCTACCCGACAGGCAGGAAACGAGGACACTCACACTCTCCTCGTCCGAGGGAGCAGGCCGAATGGTGGCCAGGTAGAGATCAAGTTGGAGTAGAAATCCCTGGCAACCGGCCGCTGCTCCATCGTACTCCCTCGGAGGCGTGATGCGCAGGACGCTGGCACCGGCTCCCGCTGGAGGAGATGGTAATGTTGCTGGTGGGAGGGTAGGTGGGGTAGTAGGGAGACCACTCCTCTCCCAACGATCCATCCTCTCCATCATCTGATCCATTGCCGAACCAATGTGATGTAGGATGGACGTATGATGCAGGACTCTCTCCTCCATCGTGGGGAGAGGGGTGGTCGCTGCTCCTGCTGACTCCATCAGATGGTGCGGGCTTCTGTAACGTCAGGTGAATGATGGGTGTAGAGTCAGGCGCAGAGAGAGCAAAAGTATTACGGGGAAAAAACGCTTTAATGTCCACAGCATAAAACAGGAACAGGTACAAAAAGGTGACGCCAAGACACAGGCGCAAAACAACCCACAGACCACTGTTTAAATTAAGCTGGACAGCGAAAATCCCACAATCCAATAATCCACTCACGACGTAAAACATGAACACACAAAATAAGCCCGCACAAACACTAGCGGGCGAAACTAACCTAAATAGTACCCCTCCCAAAACCCCAACAAGAAACAGGTGAAAACAATTAGACAGACATAAACGAAAAGGAAAAAGGGATCGGTGGCAGCTAGTAGACCGGCGACGACGACCGCCGAGTGCCACCCGAACGGGAAGGGGAGTCACCTTCGGTAATATTCGTGACAGTTTTGGTATAAATCCAATTTGGTTTTTACTCAAGACATTGTGCTTTTTAAGGAAGTTTAGAACTCTTACATTTATAATACTACAGAAAAAGTTCCCCAAGTTACTGTTCACACAAATGCCTCTGTAATTGTTAGGGTCAAATTTGTCTCCGTTCTTAAAGATTGAGGTTATGAGTACTTGATTCCAGATGTCAGGGAAATAACCTACACTCAGGATCAATTTAAAGTTTAAAGTTGACATTTTGCACTAGTGAGTCTGAGCATCTTATTTAGGATCTGCATCCTTTTTTAAATTTGAGGTCCTGAAGTTTTTTATAGAGCTGTCCTGATCAGTAATTGGGGAGTCCAATGGATTTTGATTTTCCTTTAGAGATTTTTCTAATCCATTCAATTTCTTATGAATTTGGCATTGTTCTGTGTTTGTGTCAATTTGAACAGTGTTTTAAAATGGGTTGTTCATATGTCACTAATTCCTCTTATTTAGATTTTTTTGTATTTTCTTGTGTTTATGGACTCCTCAATTAGTGTCAGCTGCTTGCTTTTGTACTGTGCTTTTTTGGTTCTGAGTGTACGTTTATAGAGTTTTAAAGTCTCACAGTAATGAAGGCGTAATTCACCATTATTTGGGTCTCTGAGCATTTGGTTTGATAGTGTTCTAAATTTTATCCTTATAATTTTAAAATCTGCATCAAACCAATTGTCATTTGTGGTATTTTTTTAAACATTTTTAAAATCAATTTCAGTTGTACTTCTTTTTGCTGTTTGCCTGAATATGTAATTTATGTTTTTTACTGCTATATTGATGCCTTCTTCACTCTCTCTCTCTCTCTCTCTCTCTCTCTCTCTCTTTCTCTTTCTCTTTCTCTCTCTCTCTTTCTCTCTCTGCCTCTCTCTCTCTGCCTCTCTCTCTCTCTGCCCCTCTCTCTCTCTCTGCCCCTCTCTCTCTCTCTGCCTCTCTCTCTCTCTCTCTCTCTGCCTCTCTCTCTCTCGCTCTGCCTCTCTCTCTCTCTCTCTCTCTCTCTCTCTCTCTCTTGAGTTTTTTGGAGTTTGAGTGTTTGGTGTGGAGGGCTCTGTTCTAACTTTTTGTCTTGATTCTGTCTTTGGTCTTTTCTTTCAATTTTTATTTTCTATTGTGGAGGGTTTAGGCACTATTTGTTTTAGTGGTATCCACTGTTTTTTTCAAAGTTAGGGTGGAAGAGGGCAGTTTTAGTTTCCTGGGGTTTGGAAGGTGTGGTGCGCGTGATGGCGTCTCAGCCTAGCACGGAGGATACGCTGTTGTTACAGCATGGATTCAGGTGTGTTCCTGAGAATGGAGTTAAAGTGGAGGAGGTTCTGCTTGCAGTCGGTGAACAGGTAGGAGCTGAATTTATACATTCCGCTTCCAGAATGATCAAAGCTCTGGTTGTGTTCATGAAAAGAGCAAATTTGGTGGGTAGGCTCATTGCTAGTGGAATATTGGGGATTTGGGGTATAAGAGCTTTGCCTGCCCACATAAAGGCCGTAGACAAGGTGAGGGTACAAGCCATTTGGGTAAATTGAGGTCAATGTGCAGGGGGCAATGAGACACAGACAGCAGAGGCTGGGCCTAGTCATGCCAGGGATGGTGGTATAGATGAGGCTGGCCCTAGTCAGGCTAGAGATGGTGGGGTAGCTGAGGCTGTGTCTAGTCATGTTATGGATGGTGGTGTAGATGAGGCTGGGTCTAGTCATGCTATGGATGGTGATGTAGATGAGGCTGGGTCTATTCATGTGATGGATGGTGGTGTAGATGAGGCTGGGCCTAGTCAGGCTATGCTAGTGGATGAGGAGAGTATAGTGGGGAAGTGTAAGAGACTAGGGGGGAGGAGGAGGGTGTCAAGCGGAAAAGGAAAAAGTGGGAGAAGAAAGGAGATGGGAGGGTGGTATGGTCAAAGGCACCATGGAACCTTTTCCTGGTGCTGGGGAGGAGGCCCCGACCAGACAGAAAGGCCAGGTGCAGGATGGGAGATGGAGATGAGGAGGAATGTGAGTCTGAGGAAGAGGATGATGACGAGGCCCTTTTTTCAGACTCCTCCTCAATGGGTCCGGAGCTGACAGACTGTTAAGCAGAGGGGTCAAAATACATGGTGAGGGAACTGACAAGGTTCCTGAATGAGACCAAGGGGAGAAAAAAGTGAATCTTGAGGCTTTTTTTCTGATCTGAGAAAATGTGTAAGATCAGAACAACATGCTATGAAAAATGAGGGGCTTGGTGTCCTCTTACCCAGGAAACGGTTTAGGTTGAGGAAGTGGGTCACAACAGTGCGTACCTTCAGACGCTGTTGAGATGTATCGTTTCTTTCTGGCACTGGGGCTTTTTGAGCTTTGCTATTGGTCTCTTTCTTTGCTGGCTTTTCTCCCACTTTTTATGGAGACTCTTTGGGTAGGGTCGCTTAATATAAATGGCGCCAGAGATGTGGGAAAGAGGAGTGTTGGGTGAATATTACATTTTTTATTTCACCTTTATTTAACCAGGTAGGCTAGTTGAGAACAAGTTCTCATTTACAACTGTGACCTGGCCAAGATAAAGCAAAGTAGTGCGACACAAACAACAACACAGGGTACATATGGAATAAACAAACATACAGTCAATAATATAATAGAAAAAGTATATATACAGTGTGTGCAAATAAGGTAGGATAAGGGAGGTAAGGCAATAAATAGGCCATAGTGGCAAAATAATTACAATATAGCAATTAAACACTGGAGTGATAGATGTGCAGAAGATGAGTGTGCAAGTAGAGATACTGGGGTGCAAAGGAGCAAAATAAATAAAATAAATAACAATATGGGGATGCGGTAGTTGGATGGGCTATTTACAGATGGGCTATGTACAGGTGCAGTGATCTGTGAGCTGCTCTGACAGCTGGTGCTTAAAGTTAGTGAGGGAGATATGAGTCTCCAGCTTCAGTGATTTTTGCAGTTCGTTCCAGTCATTGGCAGCAGAGAACTGGAAGGAAAGGCGGCCAAATGAGGAATTGGCTTTGGGGGTGACCAGTGAAATATACCTGCTGGAGCGCGTGCTGCGGGTGGGTGCTGCTTTGGTGACCAGTGAGCTGAGATAAGGCGGGGCTTTACCAAGCAAAGACTTATAGATGACCTGGAGGCAGTGGGTCTGGCGATGAATATGAAGTGAGGTCCAGCCAACGAGAGCATACAGGTCGCAGTGGTGGGTAGTATATAGGGCTTTGGTGACAAAACAGATGGCACTGTGATAGACTGCATCCAATTTGCTGAGTAGAGTGTTAGAGGCTATTTTGTAAATGACATCGCTGAAGTCTAGGATCGGTAGGATAGTCAGTTTTACGAGGGTATGTTTGGCAGCATGAGTGAAGGATGCTTGGTTGTGAAATAGGAAGCCGATTCTAGATTTAATTTTGGATTGGAGATGCTTAATGTGAGTCTGGAAGGAGAGTTGACAGTCTAGCCAGACACCTAGGTATTTGTAGTTGTCCACATATTCTAAGTCAGAACCGTCCAGAGTAGTGATGCTAGTCGGGCGGGCAGGTGTGAGCAGCGATCGGTTGAAGAGCATGCATTTACTTTTACTTGCATTTAAGAGCAATTGGAGGCCACGGAAGGAGAGTTGTATGGCATTGAAGTTTGTCTGGAAGTTGGTTAACACATTGTCCAAAGAGGGGCCAGATGTATACAGAATGGTGTCGTCTGCGTAGAGGTGGATCAGAGAATCACCAGCAGCAAGAGCGACATCATTGATGTATACAGAGAAAAGAGTCGGCCGTAGAGACTGCCAGAGGTCCGGACAACAGGCCCTCCGATTTGACACACTGAAATCTGTCTGAGAAGTAGTTGGTGAACCAGGCGAAGCAGTAATTTGAGAAGCCAAGGCTGTTGAGTCCGCTGTTGAGTCTGCCAATAAGAATGCGGTGATTGACAGAGTCAAAAGCCTTGGCCAGGTCAATGAAGATGGCTGCACAGGATAGATATAGGTCTGCAGCAGTTTGGGTCTAGAGTGTCTCCCCCTTTGTAGAGGGGGATGACCGCGGCAGCTTTCCAATCTCTTTGGATCTCAGACGAAACGAAAGAGAAGTTGAACAGGCTAGTAATAGGGGTTGCAACAATTTCGGCGGATAATTTTAGAAAGAGAAGGTCCAGATTGTCTAGCCCGGCTGATTTGTAGGGGTCCAGATTTTGCAGCTCTTTCAGAACATCAGATATCTGGATTTTGGTGAAGGAGAAATGGTGGAGGCTTGGGAAAGTTGCTGTGGGGGATGCAGGGCTGTTGACCGGGGTAGGGGTAGCCAGGTGGAAAGCATGGCCATCTGAAAAAAAACGCTTATTGAAATGGTCGGTTATCGTGGATTTATCGGTGGTGACAGTGTTTCCTAGCCTCAGTGCAGTGGGCAGGTGGGAGGAGGTGCTCTTATTCTCCATGGACCTTACAGTGTCCCAGAACTTTTTGGAGTTTGTGCTACATGATGCAAATTTCTGTTTGAAAATCTAGCCTTTGCTTTCCTAACTGCCTGTGTATATTGGTTCCTGACTTAATTGAAAAGTTGCATATCGCGGGGGCTATTCGATGCTAATGCAGTATGCCACAGGATGTTTTTGTGTTGGTCAAGGGCAGTCAGGTCTGGAGTGAACCAAGGGCTATATCTGTTCCTGTTATTACATTTTTTGAATGGGGCATGCTCATTTAAGATGGTGAGGAAAGCACTTTTAACTTCTTATGGCCATCATCCGGTGAAATTGCAGAGCGCGAAATTCAAACTACAGAATTATAAATATTTAACTTTCATAAAATCACAAGTTTAATACATCAAAATAAAGCGTATCTTCTTGTTAATCAAGCCGCTGTGTCAGATTTCAAAAATGATTTACGGCGAAAGCACACCATGCGATTATCTGAGGACAGCGCCCCGCGTACAAAACAATGAAAAACATATTTCAACCAGGCAGGTGCGACACGAAAGTCAGAAATAGCGATATAATAAATGCCTTACCTTTGATGATCTTCTTCTGTTGACACTCCAAAAGGTCCCAGATACATCACAAATTATCCTTTTGTTTGATAATGTCCTTCTTATATCCATAAAATCTCAGTTTAGCTGGCGCGCTTCAGTCAATAATCCACGCAGTTTCCCTGTATCAAAATGCATACAAAATGAATCCCAAACGTTACTAATAAACTTTTCCAAACAACGTTTATAATCAAACCTTAGGTACCCTAATACATAAATAAACGATGAAATTTAAGACGGAGAATCGTTATTGTCTTTACCGGAGAAAAATACCAAAGAACGCGCTCTCTTCCACGCGCCTGGAAACACTGCAGCCAAAATGGGAGCCAACTAGAAAAACTACAATTTCTGGCAAATTCTTCCAGAAACCAGCATGAAACTCTTTCTAAAGACTGTTGACATCTAGTGGAAGCCCTAGGAACTGCAATCTGGGAGGATTTCGCCTTATAATAAAAGTGACAGCCATTGAAAACAGTGGTAGGCTGAACCTTTTTTTGGGGGGGGTGGTTTGTCCTCGGGGTTTCGCCTGTCATATCAGTTCTGTTTTACTCACAGACATAATTGTAACAGTTTTAGAAACTTCAGAGTGTTTTCTATCCAAATATACCAATTATATGCATATCCTAGCTTCTGGACCTGAGTAACAGGCAGTTTACTTTGGCCACGCTTTTTATCCGGACGTGAAAATACTGCCCCCTACCTAAGAGAGGTTAAAGAATAACCAGGCATCCTCTACTGACGGAATGAGGTCAATATCCTTCCAGGATACCCGGGCCAGGTTGATTAGAAAGGCCTGCTCGCAGAAGTGTTTTAGGGTGCCCATGTTTACGGATTTGGGGTTGTACCTGGTAGGTTCATTGATAATGTGTGTGAGATTGAGGGCATCACCTTAGATTGTAGGATGGCCAGGGTGTTAAGCATGTCCCAGTATAGGCCACCTATATGTAAAACAAAAAAAAGTACAGGTGTTGTTTCTGCAGGAGAGGCATAGTGATGTGGTGAATTTAAAAACATATATATATATTTAACCAGGCTAGTCAGTTAACCTCTCTGGTGTAGGTGGGACGCTGCTACACAGGAGACAGCATGGAGTGTACTGGATAGGCATGGGTGTGTTGACAGGCATAGCAGTGTCCGGGTATGCAGATTACGTTTCTGTGCTGGTCTGGGATGGTCAGGATATATAGGCACTAGAGACTAGTCTGAAGGTGTACGAGGGAGCTTCGTCAGCTAAGGTAAACTGGGGCAAGAGCAAAGCTCTGTTATGTGGGGCATGGGGGGATAGGACCCCTCTGCTTCCAGGGGGTTTGCAGTGGGGTTGCGAAGGGCTTAAAATGTTGAGGGTGTACCTGGGCTTGGACAGGTGGGTCAGGAAGAACTGGGAGGGGCTGTCACAGACAGTGGTGTCAAGGCTGGCCAGGTGGAGGTGACTCCTGTCCCAAGTGTCATATAGAGGGAGGGTGCTGAAAGTTACCAACATGGTGGTATCTTCCCTGTGGCATAAACTGGCTGTCCTCAACCCCCCCACAGACCTGCAACACAAGCTGGTGGATTTGTTCTGGTCGGGCCATCACTGGCTGAGGGCGACAGTGTTGTACACGTACATCCACGAAGGAGGACAGTGCCCGGTGGAGCTGGAGAGCAGGGTGGCTGCTTTCAGACTAAAGGCGGCGTAGAGACTGCTGTACCATACTGATGCTGGCTGGAGAGAACCAACATGCGCGCTGCTGAGGAGAGCTGACAGATTAGGGTTGGACCAGCAGCTGGAGAGGCTGAGTACAGCAGGTCTCTCAGACTTTTACTCTGCGGTGCTGAGGGCCTTGCCGCTATTAATGCCCACACGAGAAGGGGGTGTGGAGCCTGGGCTGTGGGTGTGGGAGGAGCCCATCTTCCACAACCCAGCCTTCCCTTTGAGATCGGTTCAGTCGGCCACCCTGCAGAGACGACTGATGGCAGCGGGTTTACTAAGGCTGGGTGACCTTCGACTGCTGGGAGAGAAGGAATAACGTCTCTTACAGGCTGACTACACCGATCGCGTCGCGTGCGCGAACGTTGCAAAATAAATTTAGAAATCTATATTATTCAATTATTGCACCCACACTGCTCGCGCGCGCCAACGAGCATCTGCGTTGCCAAGGGCTAAAATAGAAGTCAGTTCTATTTCTGACGCAGATCGCACTGCAAGTCCTGCCTCTCCCATCTCCTCATTGGTTTATAGAAGCAGGTACCCACGTGCCATCTCCTCATTGGTTATACCCATGTGGGTGACTGAAATACAAACGAGTTCAGTGGCGGTAATGCACCTAATGTATAAAAGTTGCCAATCGCAATATAAAGTCAAGAGAAGAAAAAGCCTGGAAGGAGGAGAGATGACTAGAAACGATTCGGTTGACCGTTTTATATGTGGATTAATTGGCGGAGTAGAGGACCTTGTGCATTTCAGGTAAAATAACAACTCAATGTTTATATCCCAGGACAAATTAGCCACAGCAAGTTAGCTAAATTGGTCAAATTAGCTAGCAAGTGCAAGCTAGCTAGCTAAATTGCCATAAATGTTTAATGCTTTTCGACTTGTCCCCAAATTATTATAATTGGTTCAGAGATTGTTTTGATATTTTAACCTGCATGTTGTGATCACGTTTGGTGTAGGGGGACAAAATACATTTATGCACGATGGCGCACGATGGCGCACGCACGCAGCCGGTTTGGGTTCCGTGTTAGGCTGCTGGAGAGACTCCTGGAGGAGGACCAGGAGACACTGTCTGAGTCGGACAGGGGGGTGATTGAGCGGCCAAAGGGGGAGGGGCACCTAATGTTTCCGACACTGCAGGTGACGGCAGAGACTGGTGACTGGTAATGGGGTCTGGAGGACTTGTTAGATTTTAACACTCGGAGCCTGGGGGAGTTTGAGGGAGTGGGAGGTAAAGCCCTCTACAACCTCTGCATTAAGGTGAGGAACATTAGGAGCCTAACAGGAGTGAAGGCACATCAGTGGCAGGGGGTATGTGGGGTGGAGAGTATGATGAGTTTTAGATGGAGGGGGCTCTACAAACCCCCAGTACCAAAGAGGTCAGGGGACCTCCAGTGGAGGGTTCTTCATGGAGCTCTGGCCACTAACAGCTGGTTGGCACGGGTTGAACTGGGAGTCGGGCAGGGGGGTTCTTTCTATGTTATGAGTGAAACAGTCATTCATGTGTTTTCTGTGTGCGCCAGGTTAATGCCATTAATGTCTCTGTTGGAATGTCTGTGTGAGAGGTTGGGGGTGGTTTTTACTGTTGGGATGTTTATAATGGGATACAGGTATTCAAATAAGGAGGAGGCCAAATGTGTGTTGTTGAATTTTCTCTTTGCTCAGGCAAAGTTGGCTATTTGGCTAACAAGGAGGAGGGGTCAAAGGTGGGGGGATAACAGACCCTTTACTATTGTTTAATGGGATGGTCTCTGTGCGCCTTAGGGTGGAATTTGAGTTCTATAAAATGATAAACAGTGTGGAGATGTTTCAGGAGAAACGGGGTGGGGGGGGGGGGGGGGGCTGTCTGTATAGCTGGGGAAGACGTTTGAGGAGATATGGTGTGTCGGGGGGGGCGTCTGTATAGCTGGGGAAGATGTTTGAGGAGATATGGTGTGCCGGGGGGGGCGTCTGTATAGCTGGGGAAGATGTTTCAGGAGATATGGTGTGTCGGGGGGGGGGGGGGGGGTCTGTATAGCTGGGGAAGATGTTTGAGGAGATATGGTGTGTCGGGGGGGGAGGGGGGGGGTCTGTATAGCTGGGGAAGATGTTTCAGGAGATATGGTGTGTCGGGGGGGGGGGGGGGGGGGGTCTGTATAGCTGGGGAAGATGTTTCAGGAGATATGGTGTGTCGGGGGGGGGGGGGGGGGGTCTGTATAGCTGGGGAAGATGTTTCAGGAGATATGGTGTGTCGGGGGGGAGGGGGGGAGTCTGTATAGCTGGGGAAGTTGTTTCAGGAGATATGGTGTGTCGGGGGGGGGGGAGTCTGTATAGCTGGGGAAGATGTTTCAGGAGATATGGTGTGTCGGGGGGGGGGGGGGGGCGTCTGTATAGCTGGGGAAAATGTTTTGGATATACGGTTGTAGAAGTGGTGAGATGTTGGTTATTTGTGATGTTTTGTTTCGAGGGGTAGAGGGCAAGGTGAGTATGGTACATGTATGCAGTACTGCAGTACAGGATATATTTTTGGTGTTTTATTTTAGAGGGGGGGATGAGGTTTTAATGCCATGAGAATGTTTCATTAAAGAAAGAAAAAATCTATCTCTCTCCCATCTATCTCTCTCTCTCTCTCTCTCTCTCTCTCTCTATCTATCTCTATCTCTCTCTCTCTCTCTCTCTATCTCTCTCTCTCTCTCTCTCTATCTCTCTCTATCTCTCTCTCTCTCTCTCTCTATCTCTCTCTCTCTCTCTCTCTCTCTCTCTCTCTCTCTATCTCTCTCTCTCTCTCTCTCTCTCTCTCTCTCTCTCTCTCTATCTCTCTCAATTCAATTCAATTCAATTCAATTCAATTGACTTTATTGACATGGCAAGTTATTATTACTTACATTGTCAAAGTATACATATCGAAAAATTTAAATAAAATATATATGTATATATATACACAAAATATATATATATTTATATATAAATAAATGGTGGGATTAACAGCAATAATAATAGTAGTAGTGGACATGGGATTACCATTAATAACAGCTACAACAACAATATTAATCAGAACAACAATACATTAAAGCAACAGTAGTAGACCAGTGTCAACATGACTGAGAAGACACATGACCTGGTACGAAAGACAAAACAAAACTAAGCTAAATGGGAAATATTATCAACATTACTTTGCATTTTTCACTGGCTGTCCCTCAGGCTGTGGCAGGAGGACACATATTTGGCTGCCAAAACTGCACATTTTGGCTTTTCACCCAATAAATATTTGAATTTTTCTTCATCTTTTATAGTTTCAAATTCTTTGTATTGAATTATAATTTTGGGAAAGAAATATGCTCTTAGGTCTGAGTATTTGTCACAGTGTAGTAGGAAATGCACTTCTGTCTCTACCTCTCCCCTGGAGCAGAGTGAGCACAGCCTGTCCTCCCTGGGCAGCCAGGTTTGTCTGTGACGACCGGTCTCTATAGCCAGACTGTGCTCACTGAGTCTGTACCTAGTCAATGTTTTCCTCAGTTTTCTATCAGTCACAGTGGTCAGATAGTCTGCCACCATGTACTGTCTGTTTAGAGCCAAATAGCATTGAAGTTTACTTTGATTTTTTGTGGTGTCTTTCCAATAGGTTATATATTTTTCTTTTTGTTTTGTGATGATTTGGTTGGGCCAGATTTTCTGAGGGCTGTCCCGAGGCTCTATGGGGTTGGTTTGGGTTGGTGAACTGAGCCTCAGAACCAGCTGGCTGAGGGGACTCTTCTCTGGTTTCATCTCTTGACATTGTAGAGCTGTGTGATGGAATGTTTTAGGGTCACTTGTTTTTAGATGGTTGTAAAATTTGATGGCTCTTTTTTCTATTCGAATGAGGAGGGGATATTGGCCCAATTCTGCCCTACATGCGTTATTTGGAGTTTTTCTTTGTACTTGCAATACAGTCTTGCAAAACTCTGCATGCAATACTTCAATTGGATGTTTGTCCCATTTAGTAAATTAATTATTAGACAGCGGACCCCATACTTCACTGCCATATAGAGCAATTGGTTCTATAACTGATTGAAAAATTTTGAGCCAGATTCTAATTGGAATTTCAATTTTGATGTTCCTTTTAATGGCATAGAATGCTCTTCTTGCTTTGTCTCTCAGCTCATTCACAGCCATGTGAAAGCTACCTGTGTTGCTGATATTTAGTCCTAGATATGTGTAGTTTTTGGTGTGTTCTAATAGAACTGTGTCCAAATAGAATTTATATTTGTCATTCTTATTTCCGGACCTTTTTTGGAATATCATTATATTTGTTTTTTTTAGGTTAACGGTCTGACAGAACCTGTGAAGATGATCTAGGTGTTGCTGTAACCCCTCTTTAGTGGGAGACAGCAGCACCAGGTCATCTGCGTACAGCAGACACTTGATTTCAGTGTTGTGTAGGGTGATACCAGGTGCTGCCGATTCTTCTAATGTTTTTGCCAATTCATTAATGTAGATGTTAAATAATGTTGGACTTATTGGGCAGCCCTGTTTCACTCCCCGCCCCTGAGAGAAGAAGTCTGTTTGCTTGTTGCCAATTTTAACCGCACATTTGTTTTTAGTGTACATTGATTTAATAAAATCATATGTTTTCCCTCCAATACCACTTTCTATTAGTTTATAAAAAAGACCTTCGTGCCAAATTGAATCAAATGCTTTCTTGAAATCTACAAAACACGAGTAGATTTTGCCTTTGTTTTGGTTAACTTGTTTATCAATTAGAGTGTGGAGGGTGTAAATGTGGTCTGTTGTACGATAATTTTTTAGAAATCCAATCTGGCTTCTGCTCAGGACGTTGTGTTCGTCAAGGAAATGATGTAGTCTGCTATTTATAATACTGCAGAGAATTTTCCCCAAGTTGCTGTTAACGCATATTCCTCTGTAATTATTTGGGTCAAATTTGTCTCCATTTTTATAGATTGGTGTGATCAATCCCTGGTTCCAAATATCGGGGAAAATACCTGCAGTGAGGATAATGTTGAAGAGTTTGAGTATAGCCAATTTGAATTTGTTGTCTGTATATTTGATCATTTCATTTAAAATCCCATCAGCACCACAGGCCTTTTTGGGTTGGAGATTGCATATTTTTTCCAATAATTCTTCTTCTGTAATTTGGGTATCCACAGGATTCTGATAGTCTTTGACTGCTAATTCAAGGATTTGTAATTTATCTTGTATATCTTTTTGTTCTGGGCTCTTTGTTATATTGCTGTAGAGGTTTGCAAAGTGATTTCTCCACATATCCCCATTTTGGATAGCCAACTCCTCATGATGAGGTTTGTTTAATTTATTCCAATTCTCCCAGAAGTGGTTTGATTCTATGGATTCCTCAATTCCATCCAGCTGATTTCTAATGTGCTGTTCCTTTTTTGTTCTTAGGGTGCGTTTGTATTGCTTCAGTGTTTCCCCATATTGAAGGCGTATATTTTTGTTGTCTGGTTCTCTGTGTTTTTGATTAGATATATTTCTCAATGACTTTCTTAGATTTTTGCAATCATTATCAAACCATTTTTCATTATCTGTTATTTTTGGTTTGCTCTTATGCTTCTTTAGATTAGCCAAGGAGGCTAATTTGTCAAATATAAAGTTTATGTTCCTAACGGCCAAATTTACACCTTCATTGCTGAAGGAGAATGTTAAGGCTAAAAAGTTGTCCAGGAGAGATTGTATTTTTTGGCTACTAATTGCTTTTTGGTAGATGTCTGTACTGTTTGCACTCCATCTATAGGCTTGTTTAGTACCATGTAATTGATTGGGCCATGATGCTTCATGGTTGGGTTCTGTTCTTCTTAGATACACTGTGATTTTACTGTGGTCTGAGAGAGGTGTTAGTGGGCTGACTGTGAAGGCTCTGAGAGACTCTGGGTTTAGGTCGGTGAGGAAGTAGTCTACAGTGCTGCTGCCAAGGGATGAGCTGTAGGTGTACCTACCAAAAGAGTCTCCTCTCAGCCTGCCATTGACTATGTACAGACCCAGTGTTCGACAGAGCCTCAGGAGCTGTAATCCATTTTTGTTTTTCACTTTGTCATAGTTGTTTCTGTGGGGGTATGTGGGGAGGGAAAGGTTATTGCTTCCTGGTAGGTGTTTATCCCCATGACTGTTAATAGTGTCTTGTTCTTCTGCTATTCTAGCATTCAGGTCTCCACAGACCAGTACGTTGCCTTGGGCCTGAAAGTGACTAATCTCTCCCTCTAGAATGGAGAAGCTCTCTTCGTTGAAGTAGGGTGACTCTGAGGGGGGAATGTATGTGGCACAGAGGAAGACATTTTTATCTGTCAAGATAGCTTCCTTGTTGATTTTTAACCAGATAAAGAATTCTCCTGTTTTGATCAATTCGATTGAATTAATTAGTTCAGATTTATACCATATTAGCATTCCCCCTGAGTCTCTGCCCTGTTTGATTCCTTTTAATTTAGTGGATGGTATGATTATCTCCCTATAACCTAGTGGACAGCCAGTGGAAACATCACCTCTGCACCATGTTTCCTGTAGTACTAAAATATCAACATCATCAATTTCTTTCAGGAAGTCTGGGTTTCTGCTCTTTAGCCCAAAAGCAGAGGACTTCAATCCTTGTATATTCCAACATGCAACGTAAAAAGACTTCATAACTTTTTTTTTTCTCTTTTCTTTACCTTTCAAAATGAGACAAACACTCACAATCCAAGAAGAACCATTAAAATAGGATTTTTCAATTAAAGTAAACTCTTATTTTGCAAATGTGATTTGTTTATCATTTAGATAGAATTTGTGTCATGCCACTTGGGTGGATGTAGTGTGAGAATGGTGGAGTTCTTGTGCTCATCTTACCATGACCCTCGGCCCATCACATGTGAGCATAGTAGACTCAGCATCTCTCTCTCTCTCTCTCTCTCTCTCTCTCTCTCTCTCTCTCTCTCTCTCTCTCTCTCTCTCTCTCTCTCTCTCTCTCTCTCTCTCTCTCTCTCTCTCTCTCTCTCTCTCTCTCTCTCTCTCTCTCCCTCTCTCTCTCTCCCTCTCTCCATAGCGTTGAATGAGCCCACTATAGATTACGGCTTCCAGAGGTTACAGAAGGTCATCCCCAGACATCCAGGAGACCAGGAGAGACTACCTAAGGTCAGTACACACACACACAAATACACACACGCACGCACACACACACACACACACACACACACACACATACACACACACACACACACACACACACACACACACACACACACACACACACACACACACACACACACACACACACACACACACACACACACACACACACACACACACACACACACACACTTACACAGGAGGAGGAGGGAGGAGAAGAGGTAGGAGAGGTATACAGGTGAGCCATCATGGTTCAGTCAGCTGGGGATCGAAGAACTGCCCAGCTGGGCTTTATTACTGACCACACACACATATTTGTGCGCCGGGCTTGATTGCTCGTCCAGCACTGAGAGACAGCGGGGGAGGGGGAGAGCAAACAGGTGTAGGAGGTTAAGAGAGAAATCACCTCTCCCTCACTCTGGGTCATGTCTGGTGGTAAGGTCTGGAACAAATCAGCACTCCTACTGAGATGCTTGATAAATACGGCCCCTGATCTTTAGACTAACAACCCCCTGTATCTCCTCCCCTTCACTCTCTCGCTCTATATATATATTTATATCTCTCTCTCCATCCCCCTCTCTTTCCTTCCTCCAATAAACGAACAGCGGTAGGTAGGTAGCACAGGAGGTTGGTGGCATCTTAATTGAGGAGGACGGGCTTGTGGTAATGACTGAAGAGGAATAGGTGGAATGGTAACAAATACATCAAACACATGGTTTCCATGTGTTAAATGCCATTCCAGTTGCTCTGTTCCAGCCATTTTTATGAGATGTCCTCCCCTCAGCAGCCTCCACTGGTAGGTAGGTAGGTAGGTAGGTAGGTAGGTAGGTAGGTAGGTAGGTAGGTAGGTAGGTAGGTAGGTAGGTAGGTAGGTAGGTAGGTAGGTAGGTAGGTAGGTAGGTAGGTAGCAGGCAGGTCTGGTTGTTCATTTCACCTCTATTGATCTGAGTCTTTATTGAGCTAACAACAATTTGTTGTTGACCGCGCTTCTGGCAACAACTGGACTTAATCACTGCAGAGAAAAAAGATATGTGTTCCAAACGGTACCCTATTCCCTATGCAGTGCACTACTTTTGACAACAGTCCATTGGATCAAAAGTAGTGCACTAAATAGGGATTAGGGTGTCATTTGGACATACACTCAGTATTAACTTGTCTCCTGTATCCTCTGAATCAGGTGTCCCCCCGACTTATTATTACTTAAAAAGGGGTCTTAAATTAGTCTTCCCTCCTTAAATTCCATCTGGCTGGTGGCTAGGTTCCATCTGGTTTGTCAAGGTTCCGTCTGGTTTGTCAAGGTTCCGTCTGGTGTGGCTAATGATTCCGTTGACCGCCAGACGACAGCAGGCCAGAGGTCTGGATCAGGTTCCCTTCCTGTTTATATCAGGCCCTCACAGCCTTTACAGGAAGAGTCCCTACACTCACACACACACACACACACACATACACACACACACACACCATATGCACGCACACACACACACACACACTCCAGGAAATGTTTTACGGTAAGCGGTACTATCTATGGACATAGAGCAGCTAACAACATTTCTGTGATTATCTTTAGAGTGACTCTGGACCCCAGTCCTCATAATCACTTTACTAACTCAACAGACCCCAGGACTAAACAGACAGACAGAATAAGGGATGAGAAGAACGAGAGAGAGAGAGAGGGGGGGGGAAGAGAGAGAGAGAGAGAGAGAGAGGGAGAGGGGGGAAGAGAGAGAGAGAGACATAAAGACAGAGAGAGACAGAGAAATGGAGATGGGAGAGACTTAGGGGATAACGATACTGAGATGAAGAGATGGGAGGGAGGGAGGGAGGGAGGGAGGGAGGGAGGGAGGGAGGGAGGGAGGGAGGGAGTGCTCTCCTCTTTATAGCACACAGTGGGGGTTTTGTCTGTGCCCTAATACTCTTTCCTCATTTCCCCTCCTCCTCCCCTCCTCCTCCTCTCCTCCCTCCATCCGTCCATCTAGTCATCCCTGGGAGGCATGGGGCGTTGAGGAAAAGAAGGGAACGCAAGGAGAGGAGAGAGAGAGAGCATACATACTAAAGTTCCACTTATCTTCCCTGGGACCCCATGTCTCTCAATCACCTAGAGCGGACTGACGAGATAGGACTCCACTCTCTATCTACCCATTTCACCCCCCTATACATATATCTTTCTCTCTCACTCTCTCTCCCTCCCCCGCTCCCCCTCTCTCTTGTATACATCTAGTAATGGGAAGGTAACACAGAAGCAGAATTCCCAATATTGAGTGAATTTAGCACCTTTGACAGCGCTTCACACTCTTTATTGCTTTGCTGACCCTCCTGGCATGTCCTGTGTGTGTGTGTGTGTGTGTGTGTGTGTGTGTGTGTGTGTGTGTGTGTGTGTGTGTGTGTGTGTGTGTGTGTGTGTGTGTGTGTGTGTGTGTGTGTGTGTGTGTGTGTGTGTGTGTGTGTGTGTGTGCGCGTGTGTGTTCGTTCAGGGGGCTGATTGAAAGGCAGTATGTCGGAGTGAGAGCACACACATGCTCCGTGCTTGTCTACATCTCTCACACACACACACACACACACACACACATACACACACACACACACACACACACACACACACACACACACACACACACACACACACACACACACACACACACACACACACACACACACACACACACACACACACACATACACGTACAATGTTTGTGTATATCGTTTTAGGTGATGGGGGTTGATAGGATAATCACAGGGCAGAGATTAGGGAACACACATTACAGACTACTACAAGTATAGACAGATTGTCATAGGCAGGCTGTGTGGTGTCATAGGCAGGCTGTGCGGTGTCATAGGCAGGCTGTGCAGTGTCATAGGCAGGCTGTGCAGCTGTGCAGGCTGTGCAGGCTGTGCAGCCTGCCTATGACACTCCACAACCTGCCTATGACACTCCACAGCCTCCTGTCAGTGTGTCAGCTAGTGATGTAGTGTGTTAAATTGATGGGTGATCCGTTGAGAGGGTAGTCTGTGGGGAGATGTAGACAGGATTGAGAGGTTAGTCTGAGGGGATATGTAGGCAGGATTGAGAGGTTAGTCTGTGGGGAGATGTAGACAGGATTGAGAGGTTAGTCTGTGGGGAGATGTAGACAGGATTGAGAGGTTAGTCTGTGGGGAGATGTAGACAGGATTGAGAGGTTAGTCTGAGGGGATATGTAGGCAGGATTGAGAGGTTAGTCTGTGGGGATATGTAGGCAGGATTGAGAGGTTAGTCTGTGGGGAGATGTAGACAGGAATGAGAGGTTAGTCTGTGGGGAGATGTAGACAGGATTGAGAGGTTAGTCTGAGGGGAGATGTAGACAGGATTGAGAGGTTAGTCTGTGGGGATATGTAGGCAGGATTGAGAGGTTCGTCTGTGGGGAGATGTAGACAGGATTGAGAGGTTAGTCTGAGGGGAGATGTAGACAGGATTGAGAGGTTAGTCTGTGGGGAGATGTAGACAGGATTGAGAGGTTAGTCTGTGGGGAGATGTAGACAGGATTGAGAGGTTAGTCTGTGTGGAGATGTAGACAGGATTGAGAGGTTAGTCTGAGGGGAGATGTAGACAGGATTGAGAGGTTAGTCTGTGTGGAGATGTAGACAGGATTGAGAGGTTAGTCTGTGGGGAGATGTAGACAGGATTGAGAGGTTAGTCTGAGGGGAGATGTAGACAGGATTGCTTGTTGATGGTTCAATGTTGGAGAGAGAAACTCGTGTTTTATTCAGAGGGAGACTCTCTCTCTCACACTTTTTTGCATACTGGCTAGATAATAACCAGTGGTTGGGATCTGCACATTTCTCTTCTTCTCTCTCTCTCTCTTTCCATCCCTCAATCCTGCATTCATAGCACAATGTGTAATAAAATGGAGTAAAGTTCTGTGAAGGGTTCCGTATTCACCCCCTCCTTTTCTCTCTTCCTCCACAGGAAGTCATTCTAAAGAGAGCGGCAGACTTGGTAGAAGCGCTGTACGGGATGCCACACAACAACCAGGTGAGACACACACACACACACACACACACACACACACACACACACACACACACACACACACACACACACACACACACACACACACAAAATGTTCCCACACATGCAGAAACACAGATCCCCATCCTTCATGCTGACAGTGGGAGGAGTGTAGGTGGGGAAGGGGAAGTGAGGAGGAGGACAGAAAACATTTGTAGAATCTATTAACCAAGTTCTGCCTCTCCTCTCAGTATCTTTTAATTTATTTATTTTTATTTAACCTTTATTTAACTAGGCAAGTCAATTAAGAACAAGTTCTTACTTACAATGACAGCCTACCAAGAGTCAAAAGAGAGACAACAATGCAGTATGACAGCACCACGTGACAACACAGCATGGTAGCAACACAACATGACAACAACACAGTAGCAACACAGCATGGTAGCAACACGACATGACAACAACACAGTAGCAACACAACATGGCAACAACACAGTAGCAACACAGCATGGTAGCAACACAACATGACAACAACACAGTAGCAACACAGCATGGTAGCAACACAGTAGCAACACAGCATGGTAGCAACACAACATGACAACAACACAGTAGCAACACAACATGGCAACAACACAGTAGCAACACAGCATGGTAGCAACACAACATGACAACAACACAGTAGCAACACAACATGGCAACAACACAGTAGCAACACAGCATGGTAGCAACACAACATGACAACAACACAGTAGCAACACAGCATGGTAGCAACACAACATGACAACAACACAGTAGCAACACAACACAGTAGCAACACAACATGGCAACAACACAGTAGCAACACAGCATGGTAGCAACACAACATGACAACAACACAGTAGCAACACAGCATGGTAGCAACACAACATGACAACAACACAGTAGCAACACAGCATGGTAGCAACACAGTAGCAACACAGCATGGTAGCAACACAACATGACAACAACACAGTAGCAACACAACATGGCAACAACACAGTAGCAACACAGCATGGTAGCAACACAACATGACAACAACACAGTAGCAACACAACATGGCAACAACACAGTAGCAACACAGCATGGTAGCAACACAACATGACAACAACACAGTAGCAACACAGCATGGTAGCAACACAACATGACAACAACACAGTAGCAACACAACATGGCAACAACACAGTAGCAACACAGCATGGTAGCAACACAACATGACAACAACACAGTAGCAACACAACATGGCAACAACACAGTAGCAACACAGCATGGTAGCAACACAACATGACAACAACACAGTAGCAACACAACATGGCAACAACACAGTAGCAACACAGCATGGTAGCAACACAACATGACAACAACACAGTAGCAACACAGCATGGTAGCAACACAACATGACAACAACACAGTAGCAACACAACACAGTAGCAACACAACATGGCAACAACACAGTAGCAACACAGCATGGTAGCAACACAACATGACAACAACACAGTAGCAACACAGCATGGTAGCAACACAACATGACAACAACACAGTAGCAACACAGCATGGTAGCAACACAGTAGCAACACAGCATGGTAGCAACACAACATGACAACAACACAGTAGCAACACAACATGGCAACAACACAGTAGCAACACAGCATGGTAGCAACACAACATGACAACAACACAGTAGCAACACAACATGGCAACAACACAGTAGCAACACAGCATGGTAGCAACACAACATGACAACAACACAGTAGCAACACAGCATGGTAGCAACACAACATGACAACAACACAGTAGCAACACAACATGGCAACAACACAGTAGCAACACAGCATGGTAGCAACACAACATGACAACAACACAGTAGCAACACAACATGGCAACAACACAGTAGCAACACAGCATGGTAGCAACACAACATGACAACAACACAGTAGCAACACAACATGGCAACAACACAGTAGCAACACAGCATGGTAGCAACACAACATGACAACAACACAGTAGCAACACAACATGACAACAACACAGTAGCAACACAACATGGCAGCAGCACAACATGGTAGTGGCTCAAACATGGTACAAACATTGTTAGACACAGACAACAGCACAAAGGGCAAAAAGGTAGAGACAACAAACATCACGCAAGGCAGCCACAACTGTCAGTAAGAGTGTCCATGATTGAGTCTGAATGAAGAGATTGAGATAAAACGGTCCAGTTTGAATGTTTTTTGCAACTCGTTCCAGTCGCTTGCTGCAGCGAACTGAAAAGAGGAGCGACCCAGGGATGTGTGTGCTTTGGGGACTTTTAACAGAGTGTGACTGGCAGAACAGGTGTTGTATGTTGAGGATGAGGGCTGCAGTAGATATCTCAGATAGGGAGACGTGAGGCCTAAGAGAGTTTTATAAATAAGCATCAACCAGTGGGTCTTGCAGATGACGAGTTTACAGAGGAGTATAGAGTGCAGTGATCTGTCCTATAAGGAGCTTTGGTGGCAAATCTGATGGCCGAATGGTAAAGAACATCTAGCGGCTCGAGATCACCATTACCTACCGATCTCTGATAGCGTGGGTAGAATGGTCATCTGAATCAGGGTTAGTTTGGCAGCTGGGGTGAAAGAAGAGCGATTACGATAGAGGAAACCAAGTCTAGATTTAACCTTAGACTGCGGCTTGGATATGTGCTGAGAGAAGGACAGCGTACCATCTAGCCATGTTCAAAACTAGGTCAGGGGGCAAAGAAAGTTTGTTGGATACAACAAACAAAAAAAGCATTTAACACAAAATCTGGGGAGGGGCCAGCTGAGTATAAGACTGTATCATCTGCAAATAAATGGATGAGAGAGCTTCCTACCGCCTGAGCTATGTTGTGGTGGGGCGGGGGGGGGGGTTCAGAACTAGGGATCGAACCCGGGTCTGTAGTGATGCCTCTAGCACTGTGATGCAGTGCCTTAGACCGCTGCGCCACTCAGGAGACCACATTCTATTCTTTTCTATTCCGGTTCCGACATGTCTCTCTCAGGAGATGATTCTGAAGCGGGCAGCAGACATGGCAGAGGCGTTGTACACAACGTTGCCACGCAGCCACAACCAGCTGACTGGGATGGGCAGCGGCTCCGTCCACGCCGGCATGATGGCCGTCAACTCCTTCCCCGGGTCAGAGGTCACACAGATAGCCAATCAGGGTGAGCCAAAACACAGGAACCAGGAATGTACATGGTTTTTGTGTAGTGTATGAAAATGACTTATCTGTTTTATTTTTCCTCTCATAATTATCTTTTTCTCTGTCTATCTCTTGATTTATCTTTATTTATCTCTCTGTCTCTCCTCTCTCTTTACCCTCAATCCCATCTCCTCTCTCTCTCCTCTCTCTTTTCCCCCAATCCACCTCCTCTCTCTCTTCTCTTTTCCCCCAATCCCACCTCCTCTCTCTCTCCTCTCCTTCTCTCTGTATCACTCTCTCCCCCCTCCTCTCCCGCTCTCTCTCCCTCTCTGTCTCTCCTCTCCCGCTCTCTCTCCCTCTCTGTCTCTCCTCTCCCTTCCCCCCCAACCCCACCTTCTCTCTGTATCACTCTCTCCCCCCTCCTCTCCCGCTCTCTCCTCCCCTCTCTCCCTCTCTCCCCTGACTCCCCATGTCTCTCCTTTCCTTCTCTACCTCTAGGTTACAGTAGGAGTAGCAGCAGTGCATCTCCTCATGGTTATGTCCCCAGCACCACTCCACAGCAGACCAGCTACAGCTCTGTTTCCACTAGCATGAACGGCTACACTAACTCTGGCATGACCACGCTAGGAACCTCACCCAACTTCCTCAACGGGTCAGCCACCAACTCACCCTACGCTAGTGAGTACCACACTACAATGTCCACACTACACACTAAAACCTCCACACTATGTACCCTATACCATTGAGTGCCACAATAAAAACACTCCACACTATATCCTACGCCAGTGAGTAACACACTAAACCCTCCACATTATACCCTGTGCCCTACATCCCATGCTCTACAGTAAATGCCTATACTGTACCTCTCTAAATATATAACAATGGATTTAAGAAAGATAGATTGCCAAAAGAGGGAGAGAGAGAGGTATAGAAGAGAGAAAAGTACAATGAAAAAGAAAGGGGCAGTGAAAGACCATCGGTTTCTTTAAGACCACCCTTCATCGGTGTGTTAGAACAGACTGTCTAGAATGGCTGTTCTCATTCTCTTTCCTCCTCCCCCAGCTGTCTATAATGGCTGTTCTCATTCTCTCTCCTCCTCCCCCAGCTGTCTATAATGGCTGTTCTCATTCTCTCTCCTCCTCCCCCAGCTGTCTATAATGGCTGTTCTCATTCTCTCTCCTCCTCCCCCAGCTGTCTATAATGGCTGTTCTCATTCTCTCTCCTCCTCCCCCAGCTGTCTATAATGGCTGTTCTCAGTCTCTTTCCTCCTCCCCCAGCTGTCTATAATGGCTGTTCTCATTCTCTCTCCTCCTCCCCCAGCTGTATATAGTGGCTGTTCTCATTCTCTCTCCTCGTCCCCCAGCTGTTTATAATGGCTGTTCTCATTCTCTCTCCTCCTCCCCCAGCTGTCTATAATGGCTGTTCTCATTCTCTCTCCTCCTCCCCCCTACATTAAAGACACTTAATTAAATCAATAAACTAATTGCAAGAGAAGCAATTCAATTCCAGCTCTTTGATTCTCTTGGATGTTAACACGGATTTGAACATGCTCAAACGGCCCAGCGATGACAGCAGACACTTTCAATCAAACACACACAGAGAGACACGCATGCATGCAGGCACTCACACACACACACACACACACTCACACACACACACACACACACACACACACACACACACACACACACACACACACACACACACACACACACACACACACACACACACTACACAGACACTTTTGATCAATACCTTCCTGCTGGCCGGCTTAGTACTTCCAATTGTTATTAATTGATTTGTTAGATCCCCTTAAATGGATTATGCCTGCGTCCCAAAAGGTGACTAATTCCCTACATACTACACTACTTTTGTTCAGAGCCCTATGTGCCTTGGTCAATGTGCCTTGGTCAGCCTATATAGGCTGTCATTTGGGATGGGACTTATGACTTTACGTGCTCGTGGTGGGGGTTTGTCAGGACGGGCAGAGCTATAAAATGTAACTTAACACATTTTGTGTTTTGGGAACCTATCTCTTGTAATGTATCCACAATGTTCCCACAACCTAATTAAATGATCTGGGAACCTTTAAAGAACTCAAAGGCTTCTCTGTCAACATTATTGCACCCTGATACAAACATTATCTGAATGTTAGCACAACTGGACAGTTGTAGTGTTTTGAAAACCTATATCTTGTCATATCCCCACAACGTTCCCACAACCTGAAGAAACATTCTGGGAACCTGTAAAGAACTAAATAAATGTGTTCTAAGAATATTCTTACAACTTCAGGTTAATGTTTCATACAAAAATGATATAATCATCACTGTGACTGGACAGTTTTTGTGTTATGAGAATATTTACCACAACCTAGCTAATGTTCTAGGTACTTTCACAGAATAAATGTTGGTTTACTGGGAAAACGTTACTGCTACATTGTGTTATTACATTACCTTGAAACCTAATGACAGCTTTTGGGGAATGTTCTGTGGTGGCTGTTACAGATGCTGTGCACAAGGATATTTCATTTAAAACATTTTATTTTTTAATAAAATTGTTATCATACTAATTGTTAGATGAAGCCCTAACTAATGGGAATCTTAACTAATGTTCTGGGAATGTTCCCAGTTTGCTGGGTTGTCTGTAAGATCAACAACAGCTGAATTGAGTCCTGTTGTCTGTAAGATCTATAACAGCTGAACTGAGTCCTGTTGTCTGTAAGATCTATAACAGCTGAACTGAGTCCTGTTGTCTGTAAGATCTATAACAGCTGAACTGAGTCCTGTTGTCTGTAAGATCTATAACAGCTGAACTGAGTCCTGTTGTCTGTAAGATCTATAACAGCTGAACTGAGTCCTGTTATCCCTCCTGTTTTCATCTGTTGACCAGTCCCCTTCTGTTCCTCTCGCCTCCCCCTCCTCTGTTCTCGTCCCTCTCTCTAACCCTGTCTCTATCCTCCATATTCCTCATTTTTTTCCTGCCCCCCCCCCCCCCCCCAGTCGTTCCCTCCAGTCCCACCATGGCCTCCACCACCAATCTTCCATCCAACTGCAGTAGTTCTTCAGGCATCTTCTCCTTCTCTCCGGCCAACATGGTGTCTGCTGCGGTCAAACAGAAGAGCGCCTTCGCCCCCGTTGTACGGCCGCAGACCTCCCCTCCACTCACCTGCACCGGCGCTATTGCTAACGGACTGCAAGGTGAGCTAGCATGTTGGCTGCTTAACTTGTTGGCTGCTTAGCATGTTGGCTGCTTAGCTTGTTGGCTGTTTGGCTTGTTGGCTGCTTAGCTTGTTGGCTAGTTATCATGTTAGCGAGGCAGTAATTAGTCTATGGTTTGTTGATGAGTTAGCTAGAGTCAATCCAGCTCTGTGCCTCTCTCCATACCCCCATCCCCTTTTATAATAATGTTGTTGTTTTCTTTACCCTCCTGTCCCACTTTCCCCTATTCTACTTCTTCCATCTTGACCCCCCCCCCCCCCCCCTGTATTTCTATTTCTGTCTCCCTCTCTTCCTCCACTCCAGTAGATCAGTCTTTTGTGGACTCTAGCAAGTACTCCTCCTCCAGCTCTCTTCAGGGTCTGGCCTTCTCCTGAAGTATGTTAGCTCTCTCTGTCTCTCTCTCTCACTCCATTTAATCACCCATCCCTCTTTCTCTTCTCCTCCCTCTCATGGTCTGTAGATTATATGCTTCACTCCATCCATCATTCCAACTCCACCGGGTTTTCTCTCCTTGTACACAGGATTTCCATTCCTCTTTATCTGTCTTCCTCTAGTCTAGTTGTTTCTCATATGATCAGAGGGACCAGGTGGGGTGTTGCGGCTAATACTAAGCTAGCTGACAATAGTGTAATAGTTTTTCTCTTCAGAGTGGCCCGTTGCGTTGACTTTGTGGGTCATAAGAAAACCCCTAAATCCTTTAGGTTGGTCACAGCAGGGAAACAGTGAAATATGTGCGAACCACTGCTTTAGTCTGCCATAAGGTCTATCTACTGCTTTAGTCTGCCATAAGGCTTATCTACTGCTTTAGTCTGCCATAAGGCCTATCTACTGCTTTAGTCTGCTGTAAGGTCTATCTACTGCTTTAGACTGCCGTAAGGCCTATCAACTGCTTTAGTCTGCCATAAGGCCTATCTACTGCTTTAGTCTGCTTTAAGGTCTATCTACTGCTTTAGACTGCCGTAAGGTCTATCTACTGCTTTAGTCTGCCATAAGGCCTATCTACTGCTTTAGTCTGCCATAAGGCCTATCTACTGCTTTAGACTGCCGTAAGGTCTATCTACTGCTTTAGTCTGCCGTAAGGTCTATCTACTGCTTTAGTCTGCCATAAGGCCTATCTACTGCTTTAGTCTGCCGTAAGGCATATCTACTGCTTTAGTCTGCTGTAAGGTCTATCTACTGCTTTAGACTGCCATAAGGTCTATCTACTGCTTTAGTCTGCCATAAGGTCTATCTACTGCTTTAGACTGCCGTAAGGTCTATCTACTGCTTTAGTCTGCCATAAGGTCTATCTACTGCTTTAGACTGCCGTAAGGTCTATCTACTGCTTTAGTCTGCCGTAAGGTCTATCTACTGCTTTAGTCTGCCGTAAGGTCTATCTACTGCTTTAGTCTGCCGTAAGGTCTATCTACTGCTTTAGACTCCCGTAAGGTCTATCTACTGCTTTAGACTGCTGTAAGGTCTATCTACTGCTTTAGTCTGCCGTAAGGTCTATCTACTGCTTTAGTCTGCTGTAAGGTCTATCTACTGCTTTAGTCTGCCGTAAGGTCTATCTACTGCTTTAGACTGCCGTAAGGTCTATCTACTGCTTTAGACTCCCGTAAGGTCTATCTACTGCTTTAGACTGCTGTAAGGTCTATCTACTGCTTTAGTCTGCCGTAAGGTCTATCTACTGCTTTAGTCTGCTGTAAGGTCTATCTACTGCTTTAGACTCCCGTAAGGTCTATCTACTGCTTTAGACTGCTGTAAGGTCTATCTACTGCTTTAGTCTGCCGTAAGGTCTATCTACTGCTTTAGTCTGCTGTAAGGTCTATCTACTGCTTTAGTCTGCCGTAAGGTCTATCTACTGCTTTAGACTGCCGTAAGGTCTATCTACTGCTTTAGTCTGCCGTAAACTCTATCTACTGCTTTAGTCTGCTGTAAGGTCTATCTACTGCTTTAGTCTGCCATAAGGTCTATCTACTGCTTTAGTCTGCCGTAAGGTATATCTACTGCTTTAGTCTGCCGTAAGGTATATCTACTGCTTTAGTCTGCCGTAAGGTCTATCTACTGCTTTAGTCTGCTGTAAGGTCTATCTACTGCTTTAGTCTGCTGTAAGGTCTATCTACTGCTTTAGTCTGCTGTAAACTCTATCTACTGCTTTAGTCTGCAGTAAGGTCTATCTACTGCTTTAGTCGTCCGTAAAGTCTATCTACTGCTTTAGTCTGCTGTAAACTCTATCTACTGCTTTAGTCTGCCGTAAGGTCTATCTACTGCTTTAGTCTGCTGTCAGGTCCGTACAAGTTGATAGAGGTGCTGAACTACCGACAGTGAGATGATGGATATGACTACTACTCTTCTTCTCTTCCCCTTCCTCCCTTCCTCTCTTCCTCTCCCTTTCTCCTCCCGCCCGTCCTCTATTCCTCTCTCTCTCTCTCTCTCTCTCTCTCTCTCTCTCTCTCTCTCTCTCTCTTACTCTCTCTCTCTCTCTCTCTCTCTCTCTCTCTCTCTCTCTCTCTCTCTCTCTCTCTCTCTCTCTCTCTCTCTCTCTCTCTCTCTCTCTCTCTCTTCCTCCCTCTATTCCTTTCTTCCTCACCCTCTCTCTCTCTCCCTTTCTCTTCCTGTCTCTCTTCTCTCCTTCTCTTCCTCTCTCACTCCCTTCCTGTCTTCCTCACCCTCTTTTCCTCTCTCTCTCCCTCTCTTCCTCTCCCTCTCTCTCTCTCTCTCTCTGTCTCTCTGTCTCTCCCTCCCTCTATTCCTCTCTCTCTCGCTCTCTCTCTCTGTCGCTCTCTCTCTCTGTCTCTCTGTCTCTCTGTCTCTCCCTCCCTCTATTCATCTCTTCCTCACCCTCTCTCTCTCTCTCTCTCTTCCTTTCTCTTCCTGTCTCTCTTCTCTCCTTCTCTTCCTCTCTCACTCCCTTCCTGTCTTCCTCACCCTCTTTTCCTCTCTCTCTCCCTCTCTTCCTCTCTCCGCTTTTTCTCTCTCTTCCCCTCTCCCTCTCTTCCTCTCGCTCTATCCCTCTCTTCCTCTCTCTGCTCTTTCTCTCTACATGTTGATGACAGCTGACCACAGTGACCTGGCCATCGGTCTGCTGCTCAGACACACACACACACACACACACACACACACACACACACACACACACACACACACACACACACACACACACACACACACACACACACACACACACACACACACACACACACACACACACACATACACACACACAGCTCCGTCATTAATCCCACTGAGCTGGAGACAGGACATAAGCTTAGAATGAGTGGGACAGGAATCAATACAGGGTCAAAATGTTGTATAACATATTCCCTCTGTGGTGGTCTCAGTGTGTGTGTGTGGGGGGGGGGGGGGGGGGGTGATAAAGGTAGTGTGTGAGAGGGGGCATTAAGGAGCATTAAGGAAGTTAGGGGGAGAGGTTGATTAGAAGAAAAGAAGAAAACAGTTTTGTCTAGAAAACCAACAGATTTTTCTTCACTGTCTATAATACCAGTCACATCCATACCACAGTCACATGACTCCAATCTAAACCTATTCTCACATCCATACCACAGTCACATGACTCCAATCTAAACCTATTCTCACATCCATACCACAGTCACATGACTCCAATCTAAACCTATTCTCACATCCATACCACAGTCACATGACTCCAATCTAAACCTATTCTCACATCCATACCACAGTCACATGACTCCAATCTAAACCTATTCTCACATCCATACCACAGTCACATGACTCCAATCTAAACCTATTCTCACATCCATACCACAGTCACATGACTCCAATCTAAACCTATTCTCACATCCATACCACAGTCACATGACTCCAATCTAAACCTATTCTCACATCCATACCACAGTCACATGACTCCAATCTAAACCTATTCTCACATCCATACCACAGTCACATGACTCCAATCTAAATATATTCACACATCAAAAACAACATCCATTAACCATGAGCCTATTCATTTTCACTATTTCCTGTCTCCAGAGTGTTGAGATGATGCTGTGTTGGCCAATAATATCTAATCTCTCTCATCACTGTGTTGTCTTCATGTTGGCACTATGAGATAGTTCCACAATCAGTGGAATACCGCAGTTTCGCAGCCCCCCCCAGGTCTGAACAGTCTTACAGCTAATTTCATGTAATCATTTTATGACGTGTTCATATCCAATCTGGCAAGGTGGGGGCGACTATAGAGATCCTGTAGAATTACTAGAGGGGCTATGTCATAAATTCTCAATATTCCAGGACGGGGTGAAAATGGCAGCCATCTTGGTTAGGAAGAAATCCAAACCAGTCTAATGTGAATGAATGGCAGCCATATTGGTCAGGGAGAAATCCAAACCAGTCTAATGTGAATGAATGGCAGCCATATTGGTCAGGGAGAAATCCAAACCAGTCTAATGTGAATGAAAGGCAGCCATATTGGTCAGGGAGAAATCCAAACCAGTCTAATGTGAATGAATGGCAGCCATATTGGTCAGGGAGAAATCCAAACCAGTCTAATGTGAATGAATGGCAGCCATATTGGTCAGGGAGAAATCCAAACCAGTCTAATGTGAATGAAAGGCAGTAGAGGCATAATCCTGATTTTACTTTGCAGGAAAATAAAAATAAGGCTTGTGATATATCAGAAATTGTGTAATATAACTATTGACAAGCCAAACTATTGTCATATAATTATAAATACAGTTTATACGGGTTTTATACATATTTCCTTATAAATTGTCACTAAAATATATGTAAACAGAGCCCGTGCAGGGGTGTGTGGTACGCCAGTGAACACAATCGAAGCATTACAGTTAACAGGTCTTAAATGGCACCCTATTCTCTACATAGTGCACTACTTGGCCATGGTCAAAACTAGTGCACTACATAGGGAGTTGGGGGCCATGGGACGCAGCCTTGGAAGAGCTGGTTAGACCACAGAATAGCATGAAGAGATTCTGAAAACACAATGAGCTGTTTCAACTGCAGCCTGTGTGTTCCAAGTTGGCTGGGACACAGAGAGATGTTATGGTTTTGAAGGGGTGAGCAAGGGCGAGAGAGAGCGAGTTCTTTGTACACCAGATGCTGCAACACATTTGCTGTTATGTGACTGTTCTGATGAAACACAGACTGACCTCCCTGTTTCTCTCTCTTTCTTTATTTTTGTCATTCTCTCTCTCTCTCTACCTCTCTCTCTTTCCCTCTCTCCCTCTCTCTCTCCCTCTCTACCTCTCTCTACCTCTTTCTCTCCCTCTCTACCTCTCTTTCTACCTCTCTCTCTCCCTCTCTACCTCTTTTTCTACCTCTCTCTCTACCTCTCTCTCTCTCTCTCCCTATACCTCTCTGTCTCGCTCCCCTTCCTCTCTTCCCACAAACAGTGATTCCCGGGATGATTGTTCCATCCATAAAGATCTGTGAACGTTGAGGATTTGGGAATGTTGACAGGAAGAGAACATGTCTGATGTGTCTGTGTCACATTCCTACCCTCGGGACCTGAATAGAACACTGAACTCAAAATGGAAGCCTTGTTAAACTCAGGCCTTTATAGAAGGAATCTCATTGGAAGGAAGAAAGATGAAGAAGAGGATGAAAATAACATTTTTTAATTAATTCCCTTTCCGGTGAATTTGTGAACCTTCTCAGACACAACTTGGAGTCAAATAATAAAGTTATTTAAATTGAATTGAACTGAATTGAACAGAATTGTATTTAATGGAATTGACAAAAGACTGTAAGATGCCTCATGACCCTGTCCACACCCCAATTGAGTGATAATATGTATGACCTCATGACCCTGTCCACACCACAGTTCAGTGACAATATGACTGACCTCATGACAAAATCATTTATTTATGTTTTCTGTGTATTTATTGGTATAATGTTTAAGTTTGATCTATTGTATGCCTTCTTACAGACTGTAACACATACAAACAACACTGAAGCTGATTGGCTATACGGGTTTGTGTAAGTAGATAGCTCCAACATGACTGGATAGGAGTTAACAGGGGTTGTAAACAAAGTTGTCTCGTATCAGTTTACATTTAGTAACTGTAAACAATGTATAGCCTCAAAAACACGGTTAAACTTAGAATTTCCATATGATGGCTGATCAGTCCTTGCATCCATAGCCCTGTCTATGATCAGTCCTTGCATCCATAGCCCTGTCTATGATCAGTCCTTGCATCCATAGCCCTGTCTATGATCAGTCCTTGCATCCATAGCCCTGTCTATGATCAGTCCTTGCATCCATAGCCCTGTCTATGATCAGTCCTTGCATCCATAGCCCTGTCTATGATCAGTCCTTGCATCCATAGCCCTGTCTATGATCAGTCCTTGCATCCATAGCCCTGTCTATGATCAGTCCTTGCATCCATAGCCCTGTCTATGATCAGTCCTTGCATCCATAGCCCTGTCTATGATCAGTCCTTGCATCCATAGCCCTGTCTATACATTTGAGAGTAGTTACACATCTCCATCTCTCAGCTTTTTACTGAAACAGTGGTGGCGACAATAGTTTGTTATTGATTCAACTGCAGAATGCCCCTTTAAAGGTTTAAAACAGACTGAGCTGAAAGATAACTTCTACAATGTTGATGAATATTTTTGCTGCTTACTTATCAAAGAAATGCAATCAGAGATGTGCGATTCCCTTTTCATTTCAATCAGAAAACACATTTTATAAAATATCTGATTAGAAGTACTATTTATGTAATATATTTGTGTGTATAAATATCAAAATGATGGGTTCATGATTGGATTTATTTTGCTTTGTTTTACCAAAGTTCTACTTTAAATATAATATAAACATGAATATGTCTAAAGGCAGCTGTCGACACAGATGGTCGTTTCACTGTCAAGCTCTCATCTACTGTATACTTAGCAAGAAGCACGGATTTGGAGAAAAAAGGGGGACTTCTTTTAAATAATGTATTTATCTTTTGTATGTGTACGTTTTGCATTGCTTCTTGACCCTAATTCTAGTTTGTTCTGTGTTAGTTTATAAGTGTCAAAGTGCCACAGAGTTATGTTTTGTCACCCACTATGTAAATGTGATCTCATATTTTATTTTAATTTTATTTTGTACCTAGTTTATTTTGTGCTGTGTTGTCTAGCCAAGCTTCCATGTGTTATTTCCCATCCAAAAATGTTCCCATTTCTTTCATTATTTGTGGGTTAATAAAAGTTTAGCTTTTCCTGATTTGAAAATGTTTTACATTTTATGTCCAAAAGCAGCATCTTATTCTGAAAGCAGTTAGTTTGGATCTTCACCAACTGTCCTTTTCTAATCTAAATATCAATCCATGCTGAACGTACCACTTTACAGTATTCACACCGTCAGACACTTTATTCACACAGTCAGACACTTTATTCACACAGTCAGACACTTTATTCACACAGTCAGACACTTTATTCACACCGTCAGACACTGTATTCACACAGTCAGACACTGTATTCACACAGTCAGACACTTTATTCACACAGTCAGACACTTTATTCACACAGTCAGACACTTTATTCACACAGTCAGACACTTTATTCACACAGTCAGACACTTTATTCACACAGTCAGACACTTTATTCACACAGTCAGACACTTTATTCACACAGTCAGACACTTTATTCACACAGTCAGACACTTTATTCACACAGTCAGACACTTTATTCACACAGTCAGACACTTTATTCACACAGTCAGACACTTTATACACACAGTCAGACACTTTATTCACACAGTCAGACACTTTATTCACACAGTCAGACACTTCATTCACACAGTCAGACACTTTATTCACACAGTCAGACACTTCATTCACACAGTCAGACACTTTATTCACACCGTCAGACACTTTATTCACATTTACATTTACATTACATTTAAGTCATTTAGCAGACGCTCTTATCCAGAGCGACTTACAAATTGGTGCATTCACCTTATGACATCCAGTGGAACAGCCACTTTATAATAGTGCATCTAAATCTTTTAAGGGGGGGGGGGGTGAGAAGGATTACTTTATCCTATCCTAGTCAGACACAGTCAGACACTTTATTCACCATAGTCAGACACTTTATTCACACAGTCAGACACTTTATTCACACAGTCAGACACTTTATTCACACAGTCAGACACTTTATTCACACAGTCAGACACTTTATTCACACAGTCAGACACTTTATTCACACAGTCAGACACTTTATTCACACAGTCAGACACTTTATTCACACAGTCAGACACTTTATTCACACAGTCAGACACTTTATTCACACAGTCAGACACTTTATTCACACAGTCAGACACTTTATTCACACAGTCAGACACTTCATTCACACAGTCAGACACTTTATTCACACAGTCAGACACTTCATTCACACAGTCAGACACTTTATTCACACCGTCAGACACTTTATTCACACCGTCAGACACTTTATTCACACAGTCAGACACTTTATTCACACAGTCAGACACTTTATTCACACAGTCAGACACTTTATTCACACAGTCAGACACTTTATTCACACAGTCAGACACTTTATTCACACAGTCAGACACTTTATTCACACAGTCAGACACTTTATTCACACAGTCAGACACTTTATTCACACAGTCAGACACTTTATTCACACAGTCAGACACTTTATTCACACAGTCAGACACTTTATTCACACAGTCAGACACTTTATTCACACAGTCAGACACTTTATTCACACAGTCAGACACTTTATTCACCATAGTCAGACACTTTATTCACACAGTCAGACACTTTATTCACACAGTCAGACACTTTATTCACACCGTCAGACACTTCATTCACACAGTCAGACACTTTATTCACACAGTCAGACACTTTATTCACACAGTCAGACACTTTATTCACCATAGTCAGACACTTTATTCACACAGTCAGACACTTTATTCACACAGTCAGACACTTTATTCACACAGTCAGACACTTTATTCACACAGTCAGACACTTTATTCACACAGTCAGACACTTTATTCACACAGTCAGACACTTTATTCACCATAGTCAGCTGTTTCCTCCTCTCCCTCTACACCTCTTTTCCCTCTCCCTCGCATCCCTTTTCTCCATCTCTCTTCTTCTCTTTCTTTTTTCCTCTCTTCTTCTCTCTTTCTTATTCTCTTCCTGTATTTTCCTCTTCTCCACTCTTCTTCTCTCCCTGTCTTTTCCTCTAGCACTTCTTCTCTTCCTGTCTTTTACTCTACCTCTTCTCTCTTCTTCTCTCCCTGCCTTTTCCTCTACCTGTTCTTCTCTCCCCGTCTTTTCCTCTACCTCTTCTCCTCTTCTTCTTCTCTCCCTGTCTTTTCCTCTCCCTCTTCTCCTCTCTTTCTTTTTCTCTCCCTGTCTTTTCCTCTTCTCCTCTCTTTCTTCTCTCCCTGTCTTTTCCTCTTCGTCTTCTCCTCTCTTTCTTCTTCTCTCCCTGTCTTTTCATCTTCTCCTCTCTTTCTTCTCCTCTCCCTGTCTTTTCATCTTCTCCTCTCTTTCTTCTCCTCTCCCTGTCTTTTCATCTTCTTCTCTCTTTCTTCTTCTCTCCCTGTCTTTTCCTCTACCTCTTCTCCTCTTCTTCTCCTCTCCCTGTCTTATCATCTTCTCCTCTCTTTCTTCTCCTCTCCGTGTCTTTTCATCTTCTCCTCTCTTTCTTCTCCTCTCCCTGTCTTTTCATCTTCTCCTCTTTCTTCTTCTCTCCCTGTCTTTTCCTCTACCTCTTCTCCTCTTCTTCTCCTCTCCCTGTCTTTTCATCTTCTTCTCTCTTTCTTCTTCTCTCCCTGGCTTTTCCTCTTCTCCTCTCGCTGTCTTTTCCTTTTCTCTTTCTTCTCCTCTCAGTTTTTTTCCTCTACCTCTTCTCCTCTCTTCTTCTCTTCCTGTCTTTTGCTCTACCTCTTGTCCTCTTCTTCTCTCCCTGTCTTTTGCTCTTCTCCTCTCTTCTTCTCTCAGCTGACTGATCAATCTTCAAAGGGTCTCCTAAACAATCTTTGTAGTGTTTTGATAGAGAGAGAAATATATACGTCTGTTGTGCGTCTTCAAGCTGTTGCCGGACAGAAAATAGGACTCTCTCTTCTTGAGAGTTTTGTTTAGTCTTCATACAACGGGTGGGTCTAATATCGAATGCTGATTGGTTAAGTGCATTCAAGCCAGTGTCTGTTCCACAAGTTACCACCGGCTAAATCTATGACGTTAAAATGCCTATTTACTCTGTTCCATCTGACTGCGCAATCCACTGTCTCATCAGCCCAGGCAGGCAGTTTATCAACTTGATCACCACTATAAAAAGCATCTAGACATTATCTCACATTTCTTTTAGACTAACATTTCGTTTTCAACAGTGGAGATTTGTATAAACCTTGCTGTCTGTCTCTCCAAGATTTTCAACATTGTTTCAATATTCAAAATTCAATCTCCAACTGTCCCATAGTAAAGGACGTGTAGAGGTGGGGAGTCGGGACGAGAGACAGGCAGGCAGCGTTTCTCAGCCAGTCGAAATCATGAATCAGCTGGCATCATTTTTATGGATATATACAAAGAAATGTCAATTGAAAAAAGGTTAAATGAAACGAAGTGCAGCTAGTTTGCAGACTTTTCAGCTTCAGTTTGAAGTGATTGTGTTAGCTGTGTTGTTGGCTGTGTTGTTAGCTGTGTTGTTGGCTGTGTTGTTGGCCCGCTCCTCTGAACAACCGTGTCCTACCGAGAGAGAACATTTTCTATGCCAGGCGAAATCGGGCCTCGTTAGCTCACTGTTATGGATGTATCCAAATAAATGTCACTGGAAAACAGCTTAAACAAATGCAGCTATTGTTGTTCTGTCTGCACTGTTTGATGTGACTGTAAGTTAGCTGTAGTTGGCTAGCTGGCATGCAAGGGATAAGAACGTTGCCAGCCAGTATGGCATGGAACATTTAGAGCGAACGACTGGGTCGCGTCCATAGATACAGAACAAAAAGACTAAACGACTGGGTCACGTCTCTGCCAACCGAACCAATAAAACGAACGACCAGCCGGCTTGGGTAGCAACCCTAGATTTGTTTCGGGACTAAATCTTGTAGAAGGATGAAATAGTATGATTAAATTAATCCAAATAATGTTTTTAATGAAAATCTGTCAATCATTTGAATATGTTAGTAACCCGTTGTATAAAAGGGATAATGCCCTCGATGCACGATGCCAATATATCCTCCAAAGACCGGCTTCTTGGGCATTATCACTTAATTATAAAACACCTGTTTAAGCAGAAGTATGCCTGATGCTAGGCGTGTTGCTAGGCGTCTTTTCAGATCTAGGAGGGGTTGGGGTGATCCTTTCACCATGCTGTTCAGATCTAGGAGGGGTTGGTGTGATCCTTTCACCATGCTGTTCAGATCTAGGAGGGGTTGGTGTGATCCTTTCACCATGCTGTTCAGATCTAGGAGGGGTTGGTGTGATCCTTTCACCATGCTGTTCAGATCTAGGAGGGGTTGGTGTGATCCTTTCACCATGCTGTTCAGATCTAGGAGGGGTTGGTGTGATGCTTTCACCATGCTGTTCAGATCTAGGAGGGGTTGGTGTGATCCTTTCACCATGCTGTTCAGATCTAGGAGGGGTTGGTGTGATCCTTTCACCATGCTGTTCAGATCTAGGAGGGGTTGGTGTGATCCTTTCACCATGCTGTTCAGATCTAGGAGGGGTTGGTGTGATCCTTTCACCATGCTGTTCAGATCTAGGAGGGGTTGGTGTGATGCTTTCACCATGCTGTTCAGATCTAGGAGGGGTTGGTGTGATGCTTTCACCATGCTGTTCAGATCTAGGAGGGGTTGGTGTGATGCTTTCACCATGCTGTTCAGATCTAGGAGGGGTTGGTGTCTGTTTCAAATTAACTAACCTCTAGTTGGAAACATAAAGGCTGCTTTGTACTGTGTTTCTTAATTATTATTTTTAATTATACAGTTTTGTACTGAGGAGACAAAAACATGCAAAACAAATAGCTGGTTTCTTTTTTCACACTGGTGTGTCTGAAGTGCATTAAATAAAATCTACTGTATAGATTGCTATAATGTTTTTATGAAAATTCATCTGCAATATACGTTTTGGACTTTCACAATATGACTGTAAATGAAAGTGACCTCTTGTCTGTGACCTTCTCTCTGTCCTATGTTGTGTTTTTGGGAAGAGTTATCTGTGTCCTCGACAACTTGATCTCACCAGCTCAGGGTGATATTTGATGTTTATCCAACGGCTGGAAAGATCGGACTTTGGAATGTTGAAATACGATCATACCATGGTATCATTGTTCTCTGTGATTATGTACTTTACATACCAGGTGTCAATTCAGCACCAGGAGGAACTAGGAGCCAGAGCCAGACAGTATCTACCAGCTTCCTAAACGTATTAGTTAATGATGATTCCGGGGTTTGTAATTCCATTTGGCGAAAGGCTCGGCACACGCATACTCAGGCTGACTGGCTGTCGTTCAGGCAAATGAGAAATAAGTGCACTCAGGCTATCTGGACGGCTAAAGTTATTTTGTCCTGTTTATCAAAGGTTTTGGAAAAACTTGTTAATAATCAACTGACTGGCTTTCTTGTCTATAGTATTCTCTCGGTTATTCAATCTGGTTTCCGCTCAGCTTATGGATGTGTCACTGCAACCTTAAAGGTCCTAAATTATGTCACCATTGCCCTTGATTCTAAGCAATGTTGTGCTGCTATTTTTATTGACTTGGCCAAAGCTTTTGACATGGTAGACCATTCCATTCTTGTGGGCCAGCTAAGGAGTATTGGTGTCTCTGAGGGTCTTTGGCCTGGTTTGCTAACTACCTCTCTCAAAAAGTGCAGTGTATAAAGTCAGAACATCTGCTGTCTCAGCCACTGCCTGTCACCAAGGGAGTACCCAAAGGCTCAAGCCTAGGCCCCATGCTCTTCTCAAATTACATCAACAACATAGCTCAGGCAGTAGGAAGCTCTCTCATCCATTTATATGCAGATGATACAGTCTTTTACTCAGTTGGCCTCTCCCCGGATGTTCTGTTAAATGCTCTACAACAAAGCTTTTTTAGTGTCCAACAAGCTTTCTATGCCCTTAACCTTGTTCTGAACACCTCCAAAACAAAGGGCATGTGGTTCGGTAAGAAGAATGACCCTCTCCCCACCGGTGTGATTACTATCTCTGAGGGTTTAAAGCTTGAGGTAGTCACCTCCTACAAGTACTTGAGAGTATGGCTAGATGGTACGCTGTCCTTCTCTCAGCACATATCCAAGCTGCAGGCTAAGGTTAAATCTATACTTGGTTTCCTCTATAGTAATCGCTCTTCTTTCACCCGAGCTGCCAAACGAACCCTGATTCAGATAACTATCCTACCCATGCTAGATTACGGAGACGTAATTTATAGATTGGTAGGTAAGGGTGATCTCGAGCGGCTAGATTTTATTTACCATTCGGCCATCAGATTTGCCACCAAAGCTCCTTATAGGACAGATCACTGCACTCTATACTCCTCTGTAAACTCGTCATCTGCAAGACCCACTGGTTGATGCTTATTTATAAAACCCTCTTAGGTCTTACTCCCCCCTATCTGAGATATCTACTGCAGCCCTCATCCTCCACATAGAACACCTGTTCTGCCAGTCACACTCTGTTAAAGGTCCCCAAAGCACATCCCTGGGTCGCTCCTCTTTTCAGTTCGCTGCAGCTAGCAACTGGAACGAGCTCAAACTGGACAGTTTTATCTCTTCATTCAAAGAATCAATCATGGGCACTCTTAATGACACTTGTGGCTGCTTCACGTGATGTATTGTTGTCTCTACCTTCTTGTCCTTTGTGCTGTTATCTGTGCCCAATAATGTTTGTACCATGTTTTGTGCTGCTACCATGTTGTGTTGCTACTGTGTTGTCATGTTGTGTTGCTACCTGTCAAGGCTAAGGAGAAGACCCAGATGCAGACAGTTAAGAAGTAACAAAAGTTTATTACAAAACAGGGAGGCAGGCAAACGACAGGTCAAGGGCAGGCAGAGGTCAGTAGTCCAGAGCAGTGTCCGAAAGGTACAGAACGGCAGGCAGGATCAGGGTCAGGGCAGGCAGAGGTCAGTAATCCAGGGTGGTGTGACAAGGTACAGAACGACAGGCAGGGTCAGGGCAGGCAGAGGTCAGTAATCCAGGGTGGTGTGACAAGGTGCAGAACGACAGGCAGGATCAGGGTCAGGGCAGGCAGAGGTCAGTAATCCAGGGTGGTGTGACAAGGTACAGAACGACAGGCAGGGTCAGGGCAGGCAGAGGTCAGTAATCCAGGGTGGTGTGACAAGGTGCAGAACGACAGGCAGGATCAGGGTCAGGGCAGGCAGAGGTCAGAAATCCAGGGTGGTGTGACAAGGTACAGAACGACAGGCAGGGTCAGGGCAGGCAGAGGTCAGTAATCCAGGGTGGTGTGACAAGGTACAGAACGACAGGCAGGGTCAGGGCAGGCAGAGGTCAGTAATCCAGGGTGGTGTGACAAGGTACAGAACGACAGGCAGGGTCAGGGCAGGCAGAGGTCAGTAATCCAGGGTGGTGTGACAAGGTGCAGAACGACAGGCAGGCTCAGGGTCAGGGCAGGCAGAGGTCAGTAATCCAGGGTGGTGTGACAAGGTACAGAACGACAGGCAGGGTCAGGGCAGGCAGAGGTCAGTAATCCAGGGTGGTGTGACAAGGTGCAGAACGACAGGCAGGCTCAGGGTCAGGGCAGGCAGAATGGTAAAAACCAGGATAGCTAGAAAACAGGAACAGGCGCTAGAAAGGCGCACAGGGAAACCACTGGTAGGCTTGACGAAACAAAACGAACTGGCAACAGACAAACAGAGAAAACTGGTATAAATACACTGGGGATAATGCGGAAGATGGGCGACACCTGGAGGGGGTGGAGACTATCACAAAGACAGGTGAAACAGATCAGGGTGTGACAGCTACCATGATATGCTGTTGTCTTAGGTCACTCTTTATGTAGTGTTGTGGTGTGTGTTTTGTCTTACATTTTAATTTTTAATCCCAGCCCCCGTCCCCGCAGGAGGCATTTTTCCACTTGGTTGGACGTAATTGTGAATAAGAATTTGTTCTTAACTGAATTGCCTAGTTAACCTTTCGAACGCCTCGACAACATTCCGCTGAAAATGGCAGCGCGGGAAATTAAAAATAATTTTTTTGAAATATTTAACTTTCACACATTAACAAGTCCAATACAGCAAATGAAAGATAAACATCTTGTTAACCTCTCTAGGGTATGTGGGACGGTAGTGTCCCACCTCGTCAACAGCCAGTGAAACTGCAGGGTGCCAAATTCAAAACAACAGAAATCCCATAATTTAAATTCCTCAAACATGCAAGTATTTTACATCATTTTAAAGATACACTTGTTGTAAATCCAGCCAAAGTGTCAGATTTCAAAAAGGTTTTACGACGAAAGCACACCAAACAATTATGTTAGGTATGAGCCAAGTCACAGAAAAAGACAGCCATTTTTCCAGCCAAAGAGAGGAGTAACAAAAAGCAGAAATAGAGATAAAATTAATCACTAACCTTTGAAGATCTTCATCAGATGACACTCATAGGACTTCATGTTACACAAGGCGGGACGCTACTGTCTCACTTGGCAAAAAGCCAGAGAAAATACAGAGCGCCAAATTCAAATTAATTACTATGAAAATTACTATAAAAATCAAACTTTCATTAAATCACACATGAAAGATATCAAATTAAAGCTACACTGGTTGTGAATCCAGCCAACATGTCAGAATTCAAAAATAGGCTTTTCGGCGAAAGCAAACGATGCTATTTACTGAGGATAGCACAATAGTAAACAAAGACAGAGAAGCATATTTCAACCCTGCAGGCGTGACACAAAACGCAGAAATAAAAATATAATTCATGCCTTACCTTTGACAAGCTTCTGTTGTTGGCACTCCAATATGTCCCATAAACATCACAAATGGTCCTTTTGTTCGAATAATTCCGTCGATATATATCCAAAATGTCCATTTATTTGGCGCGTTTGATCCAGAAAAACACCGGTTCCAACTTGCTCAAACGTGACTACAAAATATCTCAAAGGTTACCTGTAAACTTTGCCAAAAAATGTCAAACTACTTTTGTAATACAACTTTAGGTATTTAACGTTAATAATCGATAAAATTGAAGACGGGATGATCTGTGTTCAATACAGGATTAAAACCAACTATAGCCAGCGTTCTGCTCACGCGCTTCTATCTAACAGGACACTTAATGTGACTCTCATTCAAGATGGCCGTACTTCTTCATTACACAAAGGAATAACCTCAACCAATTTCTCAAGACTGTTGACATCCAGTGGAAGCGGTAGGAACTGCAAGCAGGTCCTTTAGAAATCTGGTTTCCCAATGAAAAATCATTGAAAAGAGAGTGACCTCTCAAAAAAAAAAATCTGAATGGTTTGTCCTCGGGTTTTCGCCTGCTAAATAAGTTCTGTTATACTCACAGACATGATTCAAACAGTTTTAGAAACGTCAGCGTGTTTTCTATCAAAATCTACTAATAATATGCATATCTTATCTTCTGGGGATGAGTAGCTGGCAGTTTAATTTGGGCATGCTTTTCATCCAAAATTCCGAATGCTGCCCCCTACCCTAGAGATGTTTTAATCTACCCATCATGTCCGATTTCAAAAAGGCTTTACAGCGAAAGCACAACATATGATTATGTTAGTTCAGAGCCAAGTCAAAAAAACACACAGCCATTTTTCCAGCCAAAAATAGGAGTCACAAAAAGCAGAAATATAGATCAAATTAATCACTAACCTTTGATGATCTTCATCAGATGACACTCATAGGACATCATGTTACACAATACATGTATGTTTTGTTCGATAATGTGCATATTTATATCCAAAAATCTCAGTTTACATTGGCGCGTTACGTGCAGTAATGTTTTGATTCCAAAACATCCAGTGTTTTTGCAGACAGCCACAGAAATCCCAGAAATACTCATAATAAACATTGATAAAAGATACAAGTGTTATTCACAGAATTAAAGATAGACTTCTCCTTATTAATGCAACCGCTGTGTCAGATTTCAAAAAAACTTTACGGAAAAAGCATAATCTGAGTACGGCGCTCAGAGCCCAATCCAGCCAAAGAAATATCCGCCATGTTGGAGTCAACAGAAGTTAGAAATAACATGATAAATATTCACTTACCTTTGATGATCTTCATCAGAATGCACTACCAGGAATCCCAGTTCGACAATAAATGACTGATTTGTTCTATAAAGTTCCATAAAGTCCATAATTTATGTTCAAATAGCCACTAGTTGTTAGCGTGTTCAGCCCAGTAATCCATTTTCATGAGCACTACGTCCAGACAAAAATTTGAAAAGTTCCGTTACAGGTCGTAGAAACATATCAAACGATGTATGGAATCAATCTTCAGGATTTTTTAAAAATAAATCATCAATAATGTTCCAACCGGAGAATTCCATTGTCTGTAGCAAAGCACTGGAACGAGAGCTAACTCTGTCGGGAGCGCACGTAACGAGTGTGAGACACTCTGCCAGATCTATGACTCATTCAGCTCCCATTCCCCCTTCTTTATAGCAGAAGCCTGAAACAAGTTTCTAAAGATGGTTGACATCTAGTGGAAGCCTTAGGAAGTGCAACTTAACCCCATAGACACTGTGTATTTGGTAGGCCAAGCCTTGAAAAACTACAAACATCAGATTTCCCACTTCCTGGTTGGATTTTTCTCAGGTTTTCGCCTGCCATATGAGTTCTGTTATACTCACAGACATCATTCAAACTGTTTTAGAAACGTCAGAGTGTTTTTTTTTATCCAATACTACTAATAATATGCATATATTAGCATCTGGGACAGAGTGTGCCTGGGACAGAGTGCTGCCCCCTATCCCAAACAGGTTTTAAATTAAGGTTAAATACATAAAAATTGCATACTGCACACACCCACCACAATTAATTACATTTAAAATTATCAACAAAAAAGTATCACTTTTTATCATTTGTCTAATGTAGGAAGTTGGGATTGGGTTAACTTGTTTTAAAAAAGGCTGATCGGAGGATTCTGCGGACCTCGCAGTGTTCCGGGGTCTACACTGTTACTCCAGGGTTCCGAAATGCAGAAAAGGGAAATCGACCAGGAAGCACTAATGAAACGTAATCTGGGATCGTTAGACGGTGTGTGTGTGTGTGTGTGTGTGTGTGTGTGTGTGTGTGTGTGTGTGTGTGTGTGTGTGTGTGTGTGTGTGTGTGTGTGTGTGTGTGTGTGTGTGTGTGTGTGTGTGTGTGTGTGTGTGTGTGTGTGTGTGTGTGTGTGTGTGTGTGTGTGTGTGTGCGTGCGTGTGTGCGTGTGTGTTAGCAATGGGCACTAAATGACTAAATGTAGCCTGTGGTCTCAGCACTGTAAGGGTTGTACTGTATGATGTAATCACAGTGCTGATTGTCTGCTGACACAGTAAAGTGGAATGTAGACACACTGAGGTGTTAGCAGTAAGGGGAGGTACATTGAATGATGGGGGTTACGCTGACAAAACCAGTCCTGGAGCCTAATGATTATTTAGAGTAGCGACATTAATGTGTCTCAAGGGATTTGGCTTCTCTTTGATTCAGCATGTAGAGAAACACACACACACACACACACACACACACACACACACACATTGAAACATTGATGTGTAACAATGTGATTGTTTTGCTGTATGTGATTGATATTCACATGGAAAAGTCCACAGACCCACTCCAAAAGGCTTTCGGTGCCATCATCGACTCAGTGGGTTTTGTCCAGCATGTCTCCGGACCTACTCACTGCCATAGTAATACTCCGGACCTAGTTTTGTCCTGTGGAATATATGTTGTGGAACTTAATGTTTTTCCTCATAATCCTTGACTATCGGACCACCATTTTATTACGTTTGCAATCGCAACAAATAATCTGCTCAGACCCCAACCAAAGATCATCAAAAGCCGTGCTATAAATTCTCGAACAAACCAAAGATTCTTAGATGCCCTTCCAGACTCCCTCCACCTACGAAAGGACGTCAGAGTACAAAAATCATTTAACCACCTAACTGAGGAATTAAAATCAAACTTGCACAATACCCTTGTCGTGTCTTTGGCTATGCCGGACTAAGTGATATGACATGCTATTCTATAAAATCCTTTCTCTGTAATTAATATTACCGGATTGAGCTAATCATGTAAATGTAATTAACTAGAAAGTCGGGTCACCACGTAAGAGTGTTTAAAGAGCTGTTATCTTCCGAATAAACTCTGAAAGACCTAGTAATATTTTACATCAATAGCAGTCATGAGGAACATCATGGCCCGGTCCTAGATAACTTTGTAGAGTGGTGTGAGGAATCACACTTGGTCCTCAATACTAACAAGACCAAAGAGATGTGCATAGACTTCAGGAAGCGTACAACACCTACCTCTGCAACATCTATCAGAGGTCAGAACATAGAAATTGTAGAGGAATATAAATATCTGGGTGTCTTTTTGGACAGTAAGCTTCAGTGGAGTAAATGTACAGACCAGATCTACAAAAAGAGCCAACAGAGACTGTACTTTCTAAAAAAGTTGGGTTCTTTTAATATAGACTGTACTATATTGACTCTGTTTTACAAATCCTTTATTGAGAGTATTTTAACTTTTTGTATTGTTTGTTGGTTTGGCAATGCCACTGTCAGTCAGAGAAACATGCTGAGAAGGATTATTACCACAGCAAGCAAGGTACTTGGAGTCAAACAGACAGGCCTGGATGAGATTTTTAAGGTCAGGGCCCTCCGTAAGGCTCACAAAATCATTTTAGACCCAAGTCACCCCCTGTACCTGGACTTTGAATTACTCCCCTCTGGGCGCAGGTATAGGGCACCCCTCAGCAGGAAAAATAGAACGAGACAATCATTTGTGCCAGGTGTGATATCCCTCTTAAATAGCTCGGGCAAATGTTCCCATTGACCCCGTAAGGCCAGCAGGCTAGTCTTTTCTTCTTTTTTAAATTTTAAATTTTAAATTTTATTTTATTTATTGGTGCGTGACTGTTATTGAAAGTTGTATTGTCAATCTTGTTTTGTATTTAACGCCACTTTAAATGTGTACATGGCACTGCAACAAAATTTCCCCATGGGGACAATAAAGTAAGTAAGTAAGTAAGTCAATATTAATCATCACCTTATTTCAGTCTAGACCACTATTGTTTTCACTATATATTTCACCTCTGGGTGATGTCTTTCGGAAACATAATGTTAACTTTCAATGCTATGCGGACGACACACAGCTGTCCATTTCGATGAAACATGGTGAAGCCCCAAAATTGCCCTCCCTGGAAGCCTGTGTTTCAGACATAAGGAAGTGGATGGCGGAAAATGTTCTACTTTTAAACTCGGACAAAACAGTAATGCTTGTTCTAGGTCCCAAGAAACAAAGAGATCTTCTGTTGAATCTGACAATTAATCTCGATGGTTGTACAGTCGTCTCAAATAAAACTATGAAGGACCTCGGCGTTACTCTGGACCCTGATCTCTCTTTTGACAAACATATCAAGACTGTTTCAAGGATAGCTTTTTTCCATCTATGTAAGATTGCAAAAATCAGAAACTTTCTGTCCAAAAATGATGCTGAAAAATGTATCCATGCTTTTGTCACTTCTAGATTATACTACAGCAATGCTCTACTTTCCGGCTACCCGGATAAAGCAATAAATAAACTTCAGTTAGTGCTAAACACGGCTGCTAGAATCTTGACTAGAACCAAAATATTTGATCATATTACTCCAGTGCTAGCCTCTCTACACTGGCTTCCTGTTAAGGCAAGGGCTGATTTTTTACTGCTAACCTACAAAGCATTACATGGGCTTGCTCCTACCTATCTTTCCAATTTGGTCATGCCGTACATACCTACACACACGCTACGGTCACAAGACGCAGGCCTCCTAATTGTCCCTAGAATTTCTAAGCAAACAGCTGGAGGCAGGGCTTTTTCCTATAGAGCTCAATTTTTATGGAATGGTCTGCCTATCCATGTGAGAGATGCAGACTCGGTCTCAACCTTTAAGTCTTTATTGAAGACTCATCTCTTCAGCAGGTCATATGATTGAGTGTAGACTGGACCAGGAGTGTGAAGGTGAACGGAAAGGCACTGGAGCAACGAACCGCCCTTGCTGTCTCTGCCTGGCCAGTCACTGGCTTACTGGTGCTCTTCCATGCCATCCCTAAGAGTGCGTCACTTGAGTGGGTTGAGTCACTGACGTGATCTTCCTGCCCGGGTTGGCGGCCCCCCATGGGGGAGATCTTCTTTGGCTATACTCGGCCTTGTCTCAGGATGGTATGTTGGTGGATATCCCTCAAGTGGTGTGGGGACTGTGCTTTGGCAAGTGGGTGGGGTTATATCATGCCTGTTTGGCCCTGTCCGGGGTATCATCGGACGGGGCCACAGTATCTCCCGACCCCTCCTGTCTCAGCCTCCAGTATTTATGCTGCAATAGTTTATGTGTCGGGGAGCTAGGGTCAGACTGTTATACCTGGAATATTTCTCCTGTCTTATCCGGTGTCCTGTGTGAATTTAAGTGTGCTCTCTCTAATTCTCTCTTTATTTCTTTGTTTCTCTCTCGGAGGACCTGAGCCCTAGGACCATGCCTCAGGACTACTTGGCATGATGTCTCCTTGCTGTCCCCAGTCCACCTGGTCGTGCTGCTGGTCCAGTTTCAACTGTTCTGCCTGCGGCTATGGAACCCTGACCTGTTCATCGGACGTGCTACCTGTCCCAGACCTGCTGTTTTCAACTCTCTAGAGACAGCAGGAGCGGTAAAGATACTCTGAATGATCGGCTATGAAAGCCAACTGACATTTACTCCTGAGGTGCTGACCTGTTGCACCCTCTACAACCACTGAGATTATTATTATTTGACCCTGCTGGTCATCTATGAGCATTTGAACATCTTGGCCATGTTCTGTTACAATCTCCACCTGGCACAGCCAGAAGAGGACTGGCCACCCCTCATAACCTGGTTCCTCTCTAGGTTCCTTCCTAGGTTCTGGCCTTTCTAAGTAGTTTTTCCTAGCCACCGTGCTTCTACACCTGCATTGCTTGCTATTTGGGGTTTTAGACTGGGTTTCTGTACAGCACTTTGTGACATCAGCTGATGTAAGACGGGCTTTATAATTAAATTTGATTGATTAGGAGGGGGATTTCCTCTACCCAGACACATAGACAACAACTGATAGACAATAGATCCCAAAGGGCTGAGCTTCCTTTATGCATGTTTGCATCATGCAGGCCTATGTAACCGTAGGTCTTGTAAAAAATGTACTCACAACTGTTATCACAATTATGTTGTTTGATTCATTCCAGTTAATAATTTTGGATTCAAACCGTATAGTCATCCTAGCCAGCCCAATCTTGATCACATTCACATTTTCTCCTTACACACAAATGGACTATAACTACACAACGTTACCAATTAGTTTACCCTGACCAGATGGACATGGCTCAGAGGCTGTATGCAGCTGCTCTTATTAGAAGCATACAGTTGATCAGAATGAAAAAATGTCTCGTTTTCATCCTATACAACATGTCAGATCTCTCATGTTTAGGTGTAGCCTATGCTGCTGCAACATTTATGTCATGAGTTTGATGTCTTTTATGTCATGAACGATCGATGTTCTTCAGGTCACTGTAACCACCTTTTGACCAAGGCTCAGAATTTCCTAAAAGCAGGCAAGGCTAGCAAAACAGGCAGCTTGATGAAAGGCTCCCTGTTAACCAGCTATACTTTTGATACCAGGTGGTATTGATGAAAGGCTCCCTGTTAACCAGCTATACTTTTGATACCAGGTGGTATTGATGGAAGGCTCCCTGTTAACCAGCTATACTTTTGATACCAGGTGGTATTGATGAAAGGCTCCCTGTTAACCAGCTATACTTTTGATACCAGGTGGTATTGAACACCCTCACCTTTTCATCCCTCTTCATGAAACTTATCTCAGGCAGAGGTCGACCCTCACTTTTAACCTTTCTCGCCCCGGGGTTCCGCTAGCGGAACACCCACAACATTCCGCTGCGAAGGAATGTTCGAAATTCGCGAAATTCAAAAATATTTTTTTGAAATATTTAACTTCCACACATTAACAAGTCCAATACAGCAACTGAAAGATAAACATCTTGTGAATCCAGCCAACATGTCCGATTTTTAAAATGTTTTACAGCGAAAACACAATATATATTTATGTTAGCTCACCACAATAGCCAAACACACAACGCCATGTTGTCACCGCAAACATAGCTTTCACAAAACCCACAAATAGAGATAAAATGAATCACTAACCTTTGAACAACTTCATCAGATGACAGTCTTATAACATCATGTTATACAATACATTTATGTTTTGTTCATAAATGTGCATATTTATAGGTATAAATCGTAGTTTTACATTGCAGCCACCGTCACAAATAGCACCAAAACAGCCAGAATAATTACAGAGAGCAACGTGAAATACATAAATACTCACCATAAAACATTTATGAAAAATACATGTTGTACAGCAAATGAAAGATAAACATCTTGTGAATCCAGCCAATATTTCCGATTTTTTAAGTGTTTTACAGCAAAAACACAATATATATTTATGTTAGCCCACCACAATAGCCAAACACACAACGCCATTTATTCACCGCTAACATAGCTTTCACAAAACCCACAAATAGAGATAAAATTAATCACTAACCTTTGAACAACTTCATCAGATGACAGTCTTATAACATCATGTTATACAATACATTTATGTTTTGTTCGAAAATGTGCATATTTATAGCTACAAATCCTGGTTTTACATTGTGAATACGGCGCCATAATGCACCAAATTGTCCGGAGATATTTTGGACAGTCACGTAATCTAACCAAAAAACTCATCATAAACTTTGCTAAAAAATACATGTTGTACAGCAAATGAAAGATACACTGGTTCTTAATGCAACCGCTGTGTTAGATTTAAAAAAAAATAACTTTAGTACAAAGTACAGCATGCAATATTCTGAGACAGCGCCCAGCTATTCTCCGCCATGTTATTCTATTCTCCGCCACGCTAGCGTCCCACACATCCGGTGAAATTGCAGCGCGCCAAATTCAAAAACAGAAATACTCAAAATAAAATTCATAAAACATACAAGTGTTATACATCGGCTTAAAGATTAACTTCTTGTTAATCCAACCATTGTGTCAGATTTCAAAAAGGCTTTACGGCGAAAGCATACCATGCGATTATCTGAGGACAGCGCCCAGCACACAAAACATTACAAACAGTTACCAGCCAAGTAGAGGAGTAACAAAAGTCAGAAATAGCGATACAATTTATCACTTAACTTTGATGATCTTCATATGGTTGCACTCACAAGACTCCCAGTTACCCAATAAATGTTTGTTTTGTTCGATAAAGTCCCTCTTTATATCCAAAAACCTTGTTTTGTTGGCGCGTTTTGTCCAGTAATCCAATGGCTCCAAGGCGGTCACAACAGGCAGACGAAAAATCAAAGAAACATGAAAACATGTAGAAACATGTCAAACGATGTTTATAATCAATCCTCAGGTTGTTTTTAGTCATAATAATCAATAATATTTCAACCGAACAATAGCTTCGTCAATATAAAAGAAAAACAAGAAAGGCACGCTCTCGGCCGTGCGTAGGTCTGGGGACTTTCCACTATCCACTCACTCAGAGAGGTCTTACTCTCTCATTTTTCAGAATAAAAGCCTGAAACTATTTCTAAAGACTGTTGACATCTAGTGGAATTCGTAGGAAGTGCAATCTGAGTCCTAAGTCATGGGATACTGTATAGGCAGTCTAAAAACTAAAAACATTTTTAAAAACTTCCTGGATGGATTTTTCTCAGGTTTTCGCCTGCCATACCAGTTCTGTTATACTTACAGACATTATTGTAACAGTTTTGGAAACTTTAGAGTAACTTTCGCTATCCAAATCTACCAATTATATGCATATCCTAGCTTCTGGGCCTGAGTAACAGGCAGTTTACTTTGGGCACGCTTTTCATCCGGAGGTGAAAATAGTGCCCCCTACCCTAGTGAGGTTAACAAATACTCTTCACTCTTAATCTCTATCCAACAATGTCACCAAGCTTCTCAATACATAACCCCTGTAATGCTCTATAGCACAATCCCTTTACAACACACTAGGTTCATTCTCTGATCCTAATTCTATGATTGGATGGACAACATGTCAGCTCATACTGAAAAAGCTTTGATTGGTTGGAGGATGTCCTCCAGAAGTAGTCATAATTACCATATATGTCTATGGGAGGTGGGGAGGCCTACGAACCTTCTAGGTTTTGTATTGAAGTCAAAGTAGCCAGAGGAGGACGGAAGCTAGCTATCCTCCGGCTACACCATGATGCTACCTCAGACAGTGCTGTTGAAATTACTGTAGACCTTCATTGCAAAACAATGTATTTTAATCAATTATTTGGTGACATATGAATATATTCAGTTGATTTAAAAAGGATAACTATTTTAATGTTTCACTGTTTTTATTTTTATGAAATTTCACCGAGGAGGATGGTCCTCCCCTTCCTCCACTGATACACACACACACACGCACACGTACACTGTACACACACACAAGTTGAGGTTTTCTTTCTTTTTATGATATATTTTTATTCACAGAAAATGGAAGATAAAACATTGACTGTACATTTTCCCCCTTTTTATCCCTCTCGACAAGGACAACCATCTCTGCAGCACTCCAGCAATCAGGCCTTTTTGGTAGTGGCCAGACAGAAGACACTCCTCAGTAAAAGGCACATGAGTTTGCCAAAAGGCACCTAAAGACCATGAGAAACAAGATTCTCTGGTCTGATGAAACCAAGATTGAATTCTTTGTCCTGAATGCCAAGCGTTGCATCTGGAGGAAACCTGGCACCATCCCTACGGTGAAGCATGGTGGTGGAAGCATCATGCTATGGGGATGTTTTTCAGCGGCAGGGACTGGGAGACTAGTCAGGATTGAGGAAAAGATGAATGGAGCAAAGTACAGTGAGATCCTTGATGAAAACCTGCTTTAGAGCTCCCAGGACCTCAGACTGGGTTGAGGGTTCACCTTCCAACAGGACAACGACCCTAAGCACACAGCCAAGACAACACAGGAGTGGCTTCGGGACAAGTGACTGAATATCCTTGAGTGACCCAGCCAGAGCCCAGAATTGAACCCAATCGAACATATCTGGAAAGACCTGGAAATAGCTATGCAGTGATGCCATAAAACCTGACAGAGCTTGAGAGGATCTGCAGAGAATAATCTGAGAAACTCCCCAAATACAGGTGTGCCAAGCTTGTAGCATAATACCCATGAAGGCTCGAGGCTGAAATCACTGCCAAAGGTGCTTCAACAAAGTACTGAGTAAAGGGTCTGAATACTTATGTAAATGTAATTTTTCATTTTTTTTAATTTGATAATTTTTACAAATTTCTAAAAAACTGTTTTTGCTTTGTCATTATGGGGTATTGTGTGTAGACTGATGAGGGAAAACATTTTTAAATCCATTTTAGAATAAGAAATGTGGAAAAAGTGAAGGGGTCTGGATACTTTCAGAATGCACTGTATATGACCTTGAATAGAGAAATCAAAGAAATTAAAGTGTTGGTCGGAATTTAGTCAACATTTTAAGAGTACTGATAACAATTGAAATAGATGTGTAGTAAGAAGTTGAGAGAGAAAAAATTGAGGTGACTAAAACTGGCAAATTAGGAAAAGAAACAGTTGTTGGTTTCTGTTTGACACCTATTCGTTTCAGTTTGACATCAGTCAGTTTCTATTTGACACCAGTCAGTTTCTATTTGACACCAGTCAGTTTCTGTTTGAAACCAGTCAGTTTCTGTTTGACACCAGTCAGTTTCTGTTTGACATCAGTCAGTTTCTATTTGACACCAGTCAGTTTCTATTTGACATCAGTCAGTTTCTATTTGACACCAGTCAGTTTCTGTTTGACACCAGTCAGTTTCTATTTGACACCAGTCAGTTTCTATTTGACACCAGTCAGTTTCTATTTGAAACCAGTCAGTTTCTGTTTGACACCAGTCAGTTTCTATTTGACACCAGTCAGTTTCTATTTGACACCAGTCAGTTTCTGTTTGACATCAGTCAGTTTCTATTTGACACCAGTCAGTTTCTATTTGACACCAGTCAGTTTCTGTTTGACACCAGTCAGTTTCTATTTGAAACCAGTCAGTTTCTGTTTGAAACCAGTCAGTTTCTATTTGAAACCAGTCAGTTTCTGTTTGAAACCAGTCAGTTTCTATTTGAAACAAGTCAGTTTCTGTTTGAAACCAGCCAGTTTCTATTTGACACCAGTCAGTTTCTGTTTGACACCAGTCAGTTTCTGTTTGAAACCAGTCAGTTTCTATTTGACACCAGTCAGTTTCTGTTTGACACCAGTCCGTTTCTGTTTGAAACCAGTCAGTTTCGTTGCTGCCCAGTAATAACACATACAGTGGGGAGAACAAGTATTTGATACACTGCCGATTTTGCAGGTTTTCCTACTTACAAAGCATGTAGAGGTCTGTAATTTTTATCATAGGTACACTTCAACTGTGAGAGACGGAATCTAAAACAAAAATCCAGAAAATCACATTGTATGATTTTTAAGTAATTAATTTGCATTTTATTGCATGACATAAGTATTTGATCACCTACCAACCAGTAAGAATTCCAGCTCTCACAGACCTGTTAGTCTTTCTTTAAGAAGCCCTCCTGTTCTCCACTCATTACATGTATTAACTGCACCTGTTTGAACTCGTTACCTGTATAAAAGACACCTGTCCACACACTCAATCAAACAGACTCCAACCTCTCCACAATGGCCAAGACCAGAGAGCTGTGTAAGGACATCAGGGATAGAATTGTAGACCTGCACAAGGCTGGGATGGGCTACAGGACAATAGGCAAGCAGCTTGGTGAGAAGGCAACAACTGTTGGCGCAATTATTCGAAAATGGAAGAAGTTCAAGATGACGGTCAATCACCCTCGGTCTGGGGCTCCATGCAAGATCTCACCTCGTGGGGCATCAATGATCATGAGGAAGGTGAGGGATCAGCCCAGAACTACACGGCAGGACCTGGTCAATGACCTGAAGAGAGCTGGGACCACAGTCTCAAAGAAAACGATTAGTAACACACTACGCCGTCATGGATTAAAATCCTGCAGCGCACGCAAGGTCCCCCTGCTCAAGCCAGCGCATGTCCAGGCCCGTCTGAAGTTTGCCAATGACATCTGGATGATCCAGAGGAGGAATGGGAGAAGGTCATGTGGTCTGATGAGACAGAAATTGAGCTTTTTGGTCTAAACTCCACTCGCCGTGTTTGGAGGAAGAAGAAGGATGAGTACAACCCCAAGAACACCATCCCAACCGTGAAGCATGGAGGTGGAAACATCATTCTTTGGGGATGCTTTTCTGCAAAGGGGACAGGACGACTGCACCGTATTGAGGGGAGGATGGATGGGGCCATGTATCGCGAGATCTTGGCCAACAACCTCCTTCCCTCAGTAAGAGCATTGAAGATGGGTCGTGGCTGGGTCTTCCAGCATGACAACGACCCGAAACACACAGCCAGGGCAACTAAGGAGTGGCTCCGTAAGAAGCATCTCAAGGTCCTGGAGTGGCCTAGCCAGTCTCCAGACCTGAACCCAATAGAAAATCTTTGGAGGGAGCTGAAAGTCCGTATTGCCCAGCGACAGCCCCGAAACTTGAAGGATCTGGAGAAGGTCTGTATGGAGGAGTGGGCCAAAATCCCTGCTGCAGTGTGTGCAAACCTGGTCAAGAACTACAGGAAACGTATGATGTCTGTAATTGCAAACAAAGGTTTCTGTACCAAATATTAAGTTGTGCTTTCCTGATGTATCAAATACTTATGTCATGCAATAAAATGCAAATTAATTACTTAAAAATCATACAATGTGATTTTCTGGATTTTTGTTTTAGATTCCGTCTCTCACAGTTGAAGTGTACCTATGATAAAAATTACAGACCTCTACATGCTTTGTAAGTAGGAAAACCTGCAAAATCGGCAGTGTATCAAATACTTGTTCTCCCCACTGTAGAGCTAGGAGGGGCTAGTCCTCTGTGTGTTCTACCTCTCTGGAAGGTCAGGTTTTCTTTGCATTTGTGTGTGCTCTTGTCACACATAAATCATTGCTGTGAATTAACAATGGGAGTC